>NC_056732.1:312588840-312681340 GCF_019279795.1 Protopterus annectens
GATAATACTACATTTTCTCCCCATGACCCTAAGTCTAACCAAGCCTTGAGCACTCCTTCATTTCCATTCTGTCACACTCACTCTTGAATACCACGGTCATTTTTAGTTTCAGTGTTATCTAGTGAAGGCTTAAGTGAATTAACGCCACTCCAATTTTAGTTTAAAGATCACCTGGATAGAGAGATATTCCATATGAGAATAAAGTTGTTTAGGTACGGCGTTTTATGTTTTATCTTAAGCCCTTGGAACTAGCGACTATCACATTTTGGATTAGTGAATTCTCAGCATTTTGAATTGCCAGAACAAATTAGCTTATAGATCTTTTGGATAATTAGCTACTCCATGTTGAAAAGTGATGTTTTTGAACTGTGCTTAAGACATATCTAAAGCCTGCTGGATCTAGCGACTGTCTCTTTCCGCTCACCGAATGCGCAGTAATTTAAACACCAGAACTTGATAGTTTTACAGTTCATTTGATAGAATTGCTAAACCATATTAGGTAACAGCTGTTAGAAATGGCGTTTATGTTTTATTTTAAGCCTGCATGATTCTGTTTGTTTTCTGTATGTTATTATGTACTGGCCAGAGTTACCTGACTGCAGCAATTATTTGTTTTTCCTGATTATACTGTGACTAGCCTTACTACTGTTTTACAACATTAACTTGTGGATTTTATCTGTTCAATTGCTAGTAGGCAAGAACTGTTTTACTCTGCTGTTTACTATAACAGTGTACCCAATTTATAGTTATTTTTCTAGTGTCTTTCTAGGATTCTTGCTGTAATTTACAGACCTTTGTTACTAGATCCAATAGCTCCCCTGCCTGCTACAGTATTATATGTGTATTTACTTCATTAAGGTGTGTACATTGATAGTATTTTGGTTTATGCCTAACACTCTTTGCATTTTTGAGTTTTTCTAAAGAATTATTTTTCTTTTCACTACAGCTCTTTCTCTCTCTCCCAAAGTTCTAAGCTCCTCAACCTTGCATGTCCTGAACTAGGAATCAAATCTCACTGCTTGAAGTAAAGGAACCCAGTAATAATCTCCTACTGCCTCATCTAACTACCTCATATCTCTGTACCCTTCCAAGAAATGAAGTCAGAAAGTATGTCATTTTTTCTACAAACCTGGCTACTATGCATTTATTGTAACTACTACTTTCTAGCAGTCTAACGTACACTTCCACACTAGGTTAGCCAGGAGCCATATCCCACTCTCTGCCCTCTGTCGCCTCTCTCTCTATACAATTTCTATTGTATTGCCTGCAATTTTGTGTCTCCCCTATCCCAGTTAAGGTATTCTTCCTGTATACAGTTTTTTCTTTTCCAGACGTATAGTATTTTCAAGTATATCATTTCCTACCACCTCCATAAGTCTATTCCCTCTGCCCCAGACCCTTCTCCTCTCATTTCTACTATCATCCCCATAGCAAACTGTTGTCTCTTACTGCCACCACTACAGCATCTCTGGACTCTATCCAGACCAGTAAACTAATCTCTCCCTCTAGAATAAGTATTCAAAGACTGATTGTTTTTTCTCTAAGCCAATAATTTTTCTTGTCTCTACCCACTCCGTTCGCCCTGCGGGCTCACTCCACTCCCCTACCATACCCCCAAATCCCGCTCACCCCCAGTGCACCTGACTTTATACTTCCCTAGCCACACCCTCAACCCTAATCTACCAATTACCTCACTTTACAGCTCTTTATCAATTAACAGATTCTGGATCCTTTTGGTTAGCCTTACCTTTCCACACCCACTATTCCCTCAAACACTCCACACCTCACAACTAGTCTTCAATTTCTTCCAAATAGCCTAACCTCCACCACCCTACACCTCTAACTATGTATAACCACTGTAGGCCTACACACCTTAACATTCTTTTCATATCCATCAGGCTCACCTCATTACTTATATCTCATGGCCTAACCTCCTATGACTCCCTAACTTTTGCTACATTTATTCACCCCCAAGACAAACAAGCCCTCTCTCTTCTATCACCTCCCTAATACACTGTAACATAACATCCTCTTCATCCTTCCTTCTACCACACTTTCATAGACTAACCTATATTAAATATCTCCAAATGAAAAAAGGATACCTTTCTCTCTGTAAAATATTCAAACTAACATGTAACCCTCAAAACTGCTTACTGCTACATGGTGACATCCACCCAAACCCTGGTCCTAACTTCACCACCCCTAATACTTTTTCAGCCCCTACTACCACTCCCCTCAATGTCCCAAAAAGCCTAAACTCTCTACTTATAGGTCACCTCAATATAAGAAGTGTTAATAACAAAATTACCCAGCTATATGCCCTATTAGACATCTATTCCTTTGAAATCTTATGCCTTACTGAAACATGGCTTAAACCCACAACTAAAGACAATGACATTGTCCCTCCAGGCTATAACATTCTCAGACTAGACCATCTAAATAAAAAGGGAGGTGGAGTAGCAATACTGTTCGAATCTGAACTGAAGGTCACATCATTAGATTTACATCCTCCACCACCTAACTATGCAGAAATTTTAACCTCTAAGCTCCAAATTAATACAAAGAAATCAATATACATTATCTGCTCATACATCCCCCCCAGGGAATAATATCAGTACTCTTGAAAATACCCTTAGCTGGCTTTCCATGTCCCTACCACAAGAAACCATACTGCTTGGTGACTTTAATATTGATTGGAATAGCTGTACCTCTGCCACTCCAACTACGCATATAAACCTCTTTGGCTTCCACCAAACCATTACCTTCCCTACCAGAACCCACAAATCTAGCAAGAAACAAACCACCTTAGATTGGATACCAGTAAATAATGACCCCCATACTTATCAAACAGGTATACCCCCCGACAATATTAGTGACCATTCTCTTACTTACATCTCTAGACAAAAGACTTAACATTCATAATCAAATAGCTTTTAGAACTACCAGAAACAAAAAATATCTCAACCCAATTAATTTTCAAGCTGAGCTCAAAGCTTGCAATTGGTCTCCCCTAAAATACTTACCTCTTGACGAAGCCGTTTCATACTTAACAAAACATTTTTGCTGATCCTTGAGCACCTCGCTACCACTTGCACTGTTAGAACAAAAAATAAACCAGCTCCCTGGGTCTCTAAGGGCACAAGGCTAAACATTCGATTAAGAAACAAATTCTGGTCCAAACGGAGAAAAACTAAAAACCCAACTGATCACCTAAATTTTAGACAAATTCATAATACCATTAAAAAATCCATAATCCTTGACAAAAAAAAACTACTACCTCAAAATCCAACAGAACCAACAAAACAATACTCAAACGTTCTGGTCAGGTATCAAAAACTACTCCACCCAGGACAGTCCAAAACACCTACCCCCTCTAACCTAACTCAAACCTCTCCCAACCAAATTGCCGACACCTTTAACAAATTTTTCTCTGAAACAGTCCAATCACTAGCAAATACCTTATCACCTATTACCACCACTAAATTTCCCTCACTAACCAACTTGCCCCAGTCTTTTAACCTTCAGCCTGTTCCATCATCTTTAATACACTCCTTGCTTCTTAAACTTAAACCATGTACACCATCAGCTGACCTTCTCCCAGCTGAATACCTGCAAATTGCAGCTGGTATACTTGCCTACCCTATTTCTATCCTAATAAACAGAACTATCCCTGAATCTTATGTCCCATCCATCTGGAAAGTCTCCTATATCATCCCTCTGCATAAGGGAGGTACCTCAAATGAATTATCAAACTTCCGCCCCATAGCCCTTCTCTCTCCCCTAGCAAAAATTATGGAGAGATGTATCCACCGGCAATTACTTCAGTACCTCCTACAAAACAACCTACTAGTTGACTGCCAACATGGTTTCAGGCCACACCATAGTACTACAACAGCTCTTCTATCCTTTACAGACTGCATTAATAAAAACAGGAATACTAACCTTCTATCTTCTGCACTTCTCATAGACCTCTCAAAGGCCTTTGATATGGTTAACCACCAACTATTGATAGGTATACTTGAATCACTCTCTCTTGATTCTCAGTTAGTAAAATGGTTCCAATCCTACCTTGAAAACAGAAAACAAGCTGTTCTGTGGAAAAACAATCTATCCTCTCAGCTTCCTATCACCCTTGGTGTCCCTCAAGGTTCAATTCTTGGACCTCTCCTTTTCACAGTTTTCATTAATGATCTAAAAACCTCCCTTCCCCAAACTACATGCATACAATATGCCGATGATTCGACTCTGATATGTGCTGCATCCTCTCCTGCAAAACTACAAACTAGCACACAGTCTTTACTTTAGTTGAAAACTGGTTCCATCAAAGATGTCTCCTCCTGAACCCGAAAAAAACTAAATTACTACTATTTACTCCCACACAGAAGTCCCCCTCTATCAATTGCATAGTGAAATCAAACAATGGCACAGAAATAGCCTCCAAAACCACCACCAAACTCCTTAGTATAATAATAGACAACAATCTCAACTTTGGCACACACATTAACTCAACTATTAAATCAGTAAATAGAAAACTTAGATTCCTCGATAGAATCAGATCTTTTCTTACAGAGTCAGCAAAGATCGATATTTCCCAAACCCACCTCATTTCCACCCTTCATTACACCTCCCCTATCTATACTAAGCTATCCAAATGCAATTTAAATAAACTAGCAACCGTCTACAACAACATAGCCAAATTTGCCACTGGTGCCCCTTTCTGTACTCACCACTGCCTTAATCTTAAACTTCTAGGATGACTGGAAGTACAAAACCAACTAATTTTTCAGCAACTCATTTTTATTCATAAGATTTTACATCATCCTACAAATACTCCCATACTTTGTAGCCTTTTAAATTCTTATAAAAACCTTCCTACCCTAAGATCCGCTAAAAAGCTACAAGTTGCACCATTAAATCCATTAACAAATCCGGGGATTGCCTATTCTCAAATGCTGTTGGCAATACTTGGAACAAACTTTCAAGTGAAATAGCATCCCTTACTTCCACCAACCTTTTCAAGAAACAATTGAAAAACTTCATTAAAACCCAATGGATTTGCCCCTGCTCCAAGCCTGACTGATACCTTTTCTCCTTTTTTCCAATTTGACTCCCTAACTGAATTTTTTTTTCTGAGTCTTCTCTACCTTCTATATTTGACTCGACTAAACATTTTTTTCTCTTTTATTTTGTACCTCCCTACTGTGCTGTGTGAATTTATGTACATTTAATATCTTTTTTGTTTTTGTTTTATATATATATATATATATATATATATATATATATATATATATATATATAGATATATATATATATATATATATATATATATATATATATATATATATATATACACACACTAAAAAAAGAACATTTTGTTTTTTTTCCTATATGTAGCCAAAAAAAAAAAAAACTGTTTGCTATAATATTCCTGCCAATCAATTGTATACTTATGTAATTATTTTGTCTTTCCACTTTTTATCGTGGACTATTTGTATAAAAAAAATTATTTTTTTCTTTTATTGTCTCAGAGCTTTTCTCCTCAGGCCTCTACTGAAAATGGACATATATCCAGTTAGATTAGCCCGGTCAACAAATGTAAAATAAATAAATAATAAATACATACATCTGGGTCAGGGTATGGACTTCAGTCTGCATCTTTAAGTCAGACAAGTATGACATCACTTGACAGCTATGTGTCGGGAAAATAATACATTTTGCTCACATCTGTCATATACAGATAAAGAGAATGCCAAGACTGAAAAGACTTTCCATCTATCTCTTCTTACTGCTTTTTTCTGCAAAGAAAGCTCAGAGATAAACTGCTAGAATGGATACATTTTCTAGGAAGGAGAGGAGGAAGGTATTGAATAGTTTTTCTAGCCTCAAGGTTCTGTGAGCAGCATGAGGTCAACATAGTAATTTATGTAATGCTGGACTGAACATGGTCAGAACTGGCTCAACCAACACCATAGGCAGGTTCCTAAACTAGTGTCCCACCCCATTGCTCAAATAGAGGAAAAAAATGGCAGATCCAATAGACTGCTCACAACTGTCTGGAGCACATGCCCACCTAGACACATGCCCCCTGCAAGACACACACCCCCTCCCTGACACAGCTCTTCAATGGAAGAGTGAAAAAAAGTTTGCAAATTGTTTTCTCTACCAGCATTCAGAAATGCTGGTCCATGAACAAGAATGCAGGAATGGAACTTCAAGATTGTGCCTTCCATCACCTTGCCTCCAGGGCACGTGCTCTATTCATCCCACCCTTGCTACACTACCAAGACTAAATGATAATAAATAAAAAGAAAACATATATGTATACTACATGAAAATAAAAGAAATGTAATTACATACATAAATACATAGTATTTATAAACAATGTTACAGAACATCAACAGAGATAGTATTAAATGACAATGTTACAGAACCCCAACAGACATAGTATTTACAGACAATGTTAGAAAACCCCAAAAGTGATAGTGTTCACAGGTAATGTTACAGAACCCTGACACAGATAGTATTTAGAGACATAACACAGAACAAACAGCACCAAAATTACCCATTCTAAACACATAAACCTTGCCTGTGATTTAAATAGGACCTACTGGAGAGACAGGTATGTATCCCATAGACTACCCAGTCTCTGGAACAAGATCCCCAGCCATGTGATGCAGAGTTCCTCCCAAACCTAATTCAAGTGCAACTTGGACAATTGGATGGGGAACAGGAAATTCATCCCAGGTTTGGCATGTATGTCTCTAATGGACACAGGCAACTTGAAATGGTTGATTTCCCAGGCCCCTGTTTGTAAATGTTTCATCTCCCAAGCCCCTGATTACACTTATCAGGGGTATTAGAACTTATTAGAGATTTGGGATGCATGGCTAGGCTTAAAAAGGCCCTTGTGATCATTAGACTAGTAAACACCTATGAACCTATTTACAGACAATGTTACAGAATCCTAACAGAGACAGTATTTAGAGACAATGTTACAGATCACTGGCGAAAACAGTATTTACAGACAATGTTACAGAACAAGACCAGAGATATCATTTATAGACAGTGTTACAGAACCCCAACAGCTATAACATTTAGAGACAAGGTTACAAAGCCACACTAGCGATAGTGTTTTCAGAAAATGTTACAAAACTCCCCAACAGCAATAATGTTTACTGTTAGGAAAATATGTATTAATATGTGTATGCTTAATGCCAAATTAATAATCAAGTGTTTTTAATATGCTTTTCATTCTATTTCTCATGCACTGTGATTTATATAAATTGAGTTTCATATGAGACTGAAAATATACTTACTAAAACTGCAGCATGCTTACTGAAACTTGTAAGTTTTCCTCTGACCTACTAACTGCTAGCACAGCAATATTCTTGTTTATGCCTTGTGGAAATGTACTTGAGAAGCAGATGTTAATCTGCTAGGTCAGAAGCCTATGAACAGACAATATACCATTTTATAAATGTAATGATTCTAGACAAACAGCCTTGTTCAGAGGATGGGAACCTCTGCAGCTGCAGTAGTTTAGAGATAAGGTAGACAAAGGATTATTAGAGAAATGAACTGCTAGCATTGTGTTCGATTTAGCTATAGTATCTTGAATGTAACATAACAAGTATCTAACTGAAAGTAACCAAGGCCGTGTTGTTTTCCTCAGGAAGTTTCACATAAAAATTGTTTAAATCAGCAGAAAATCATGGGAAAGATGGTCAGCAGGTGATGACCAAAAGGTGGTAATCTGTTACGTCAGCATGGTAGGACAGGATTAATTTGATAACCTATAAAAATGAATGCATTTCCTGTTTCTGGTTAGACAAACTCTGTATTAGCATGTTTTTGTCTCCTTGCTGCAAGATTAAAGTGCCTTAACCTGAACCTACCGTGTTTTGATCATTTTTAAAGTAAATTTTTCCTTTGACAGATTGGTCCTTCGGACTGGAATACGTATCTCTCGCTCTGGACCTAGGTCAGAATTGGGCCCGGTGGCATGCATCCGTATGGAGAAGAGGCCAAATCGGCTCTTCTGTTTTGAAAGACCGCCGACTGAATTGTCGTTCGAAAGAGGCCAGCCACTGTTTCTGATCTGGGATTGGAGGACGAGTCAACAATCCGGTGGATCAACTCACGGAGGGTCAGGTAAGGAGGAATTACCTTATTTCTGTTTCAAGATCAGGGACTAGTTACAGAACTGTTTTTTGTCAGGTAAATTTGCCTATGCAAATTAGGGACAGAAAAGGGGGTTACTGTTTTTTGTCATAGATCAGGGAAACAGAATAGGTAGACAGTTATTCTAGATAAACTGTGAAAAAGGTGTAGACTTGTGGTACCAAATGATAGAAAGGGTTACGTAACAATTTACAGCGTAGCTAAGACACCAATGGGAAATCAGTGCACAAAAAGTTCCTGGAACACGCCCCTAACTGAAGACGCAAAGTATATGCAATTAAAGCATGCAGATAATATTAAATATTATACCAAATGGTTCGATAAGTACAAATTCAAGGGTAATTTAGATAAACTTGCACTTATGAGACTTGTAAAACAGTTAAAAATAGACGCAAAAGGTCAGTTAAAAAGGCAGAGACAATTAGGAGTCCCTCAGGCGCACAGGTGGCTTGAGGAAGCAAATCGTAGGGAGCAAAGAATTAAAAATTCAAAAATGATGTTTTTAGACAAAGAAGACAATAATTTAGTAATAGCAACGGCCCCTCACTCGCCCCCTCCACTTCTGTTACCAGAATATGAAGCGAGTGGACGAGCTGATCCACCTCCGGTATACCCAGCTGTCCCTGCAAAAGCACAACCGTTTGTCAGGGATCCCATCGAGATCAGGTCTCGAACGCATGACTTGAGGAGGGAAATTGAATTAAATGAATTAAATAGGGCATCACAAGCTATGAGCGAAGAAGAGATATGTCCGCTCATAGAAGTACCGAATCCTCAGGCAGGACAGGTAGGACAAGATCCGACTCTTTTAGTTTATAGACTGTGGACACCGGAAGATATCCGGAAAGCCACAGAAGGTATTCCCCACCCAAAGGTGAATTTTAGAAAATTTTTAGAAGACTTACAGGGTATGAGATTAAGTTACCATTTGAATGGAGAGGAAGTAGAAAAAGTAATTAGACAAACTGTGGGTCCAGAATGGCACATGATTAGTGGCAACTGGAATCCTCGTGACGCACAACTTAGACCACTCCCACATACTGATGCAGAACTGGATGGCAGAGTAAAGGGTCTAACAGACCGAATCTCTGAAAAGTGGAAGCCTAGGGCTGATTGGACTTGTATTAATCAATGCATACAACAAGAAAAAGAAACAGTAGATGGGTACTATGCCAGATTATTAGAGTGCTTTAACAATCATAGTGGCATGACAATTCCTGAAAATCAAACGAATGATTCCCCGTATGAACAACAATTGAAAAATGCATTTTTAAAAGGTTGCATTGCACCTATTAGTAGCTTCATTACGAAGCATATGATAGATCATCGAACAAGTACGTTACAAGCCTTACTTGAATATGCTAGACATGCAGAAAGACATTTTAATAGTAAAAAGAAAAAGAAAACCCAAGTATTTTCAGCAGAAGATGGGTCAGAAGTATTTGTAGTACAAACTGGGAAAAAGGGTAAGAAAAATACCCAGGGAAATAAACAATCTGACAAACGATCAGAAGATTTCGAGGAAAGAAAGAAAAAGGGTGAGTGTTTTAAGTGCGGGAAAAAAGGACATTTAGCAAGGGATTGCAGGCTAAACAAGAAGGCGACTACAGAAAACAAGGAGGATGAGGAATGACTATATGATAGTCAGGAATCATTAGATGAGAATGAGCAGGGAAAGATAAGTGTAAATGTGATAGCAGGAGAAGAGGATGTGACACAAGGGGTAGAGGATGTATATGAATACACAGACATAGAAGAAAATGACATTTTAGACCTAGCTCTTTTGAGCTTAGAACTTTACTTAGCAGACACGAAACCGGAAGTGGCGCTTCTGGTGGAGGGGAGGGAAGTTAAGTTTTTGTGTGATTCAGGGGCTTCACGCACCCTGATACACCCTTCCAAACTAATAAAATAAAACAAGCCGTGAGCAGCAGTTGACAGTCGACAAAAGTATATTTATTAAAGCGCTTTTCATCAGCTCTGTAGGCTGACTTCTTCAGAAACACAGCAACTGACAGCGTGAACCATATAAAAAGGTTGGTCAATCAACCTACATTTAACAATTAGCAACTTTAACTCAAATTTAAAGCAACAACACCCATAACAATTGACAAATGGGTAATACCTATGTTCGTATTAGAAGCAGAAGGGAACAAAAAACATATACACTTATTAATTTAAAACACATATCATTTTGTTAAAAATATTTAAATAAATTATTATTAAGTGTTTCAAAATGTATGAAAAATGTATGCAATGTTATGTTAACATGAATACACTAAATATATATATATATATATATATATATATATATATATATATATATATATGATACTATTATCTTCTAATACAAAGATAACTGAAATATTATATGTAAAATAGAAAATTTTTTTAAATGGTAAACATTTTTTGTGAATTATCGAAAATTTTTATATATAAAATATTTTTTATATATATATATATAGTATTTACAAAAAATATTAATAATGTTGTATTTTTGTTGTATTTTTAATGCACTGAACCCCATATTTAGATTACAAGTTTCATGTCATACATATTGATAGTAATGTTAAGCTCGACTTCCAATAGGAAGATGAGAAAGTTGTATGTGTAATATGACATAATATAGGGTTCTCAAAAAATATATATGATCTGTTTTTAATAAACTAGACCTATATTAGGTTACAAGTTTTATATCTAACATATTGGTAATATTATTGAAAGGTTAAAAATATCAAAAATATCAAATATATCAAAGCAGTCATCTCTTTAGACTGTTCAATTTTAATATACTTCCAATTGAACAAGACTCATTTAATCCAGGGTGGCTGTACGCATTCAACTTCACCTGCCATTTTAATTCTAGTTCCTCCAGTTTCAAGTTTCACCCTTCCAAACTACCGGAAGATACAGAATCACCAGATTATATACTAGTGAAAGCAGCTAATGGACAGCTGTATCGGGAGCCACTCTCCCGTGACATTACAATAATAGACCCCGTTTCAGGGATGACTCAGAAAAGTAAAATTGTAGTTTCTGCAAAATGCCCAGTGAATCTTTTGGGTAGAGATTTGATGCAGATATTTGGCATAGCCATAGTTCCAGCCATGCAGGGTATGGAAGCACAGCGACAAATGGACACTTTTGTAGTGCGACCGGAGGGTGAAATGTATTATTGGTATAGCCAGGACTTGGTTACGACTAGTCCCGGGGCAGTAACCGAAGAACTAATAAACGTAGCTATTAGCAAGTTCCCCTCCCTCGACATTGACAAACAGCATTTGTTGCATTGTACTCTATATTACTGTAATAGACCAGGACCTGATAAAGATTATGAACAAGAATTGTTTCAAAACCATGCAAACAGGCTAGTATTGCGAAACTTGTACTGGGATGCAGAAGGGAACAGTGTAGCATGCTGTTCATTGCCCCAGGAGTTTTTAGCACTTTACAAATCTAATCGACTGCCTCATGTTAGTTTGACTAAGAATAAAACTTTAAAATGGGCAGACTTAGGTGAAAAAGTCACGAGGTGGGAAAAGCAGACAGAATTAGAGCTCTCAGAACAGGGAGTACAGAAACAGAAATTGAATTGGATCACACAGACACACCCAGCTGTGCACTCACAGGCTAGTGAGGGTAGCTGAGTGTTACTCTTATTGGAAGAAGAGGAAAAAGCCTTGCGAAACATACCAGAGACTCTCTGGTCAGCAGGGAAATCAGATGTCGGACTTATACAAACAACAGGACCAGTGACCATAAAGCCAAAGTCAGCATTTAGACCCCAAAAAAGACAGTATCCCTTGAGAAAGGATGCAGAAATGGGAATCAAGCCTATTATAGCAGCCTTACTTAAGGAAGGAGTCTTAATAGAATCTCCTGATTCACCATGTAACACACCTTTATTTCCTGTCAAAAAAGCAAACGGGGAATGGCGTATGGTCCAAGACTTACAAGCAGAGAACAATGCAGTTATACCCAGGGCACCAACGGTGCCAGACCCACACACCTTACTGAATGATTTAAAGCCAGAACAGAAATATTTTTCAGTGGTAGACATAAGTATTGCATTTTTCTCGATACCGATACACCCTGACAGCCAATATTGGTTTGCATTTACATTTCAGGGAAAGCGGTACACATATACCAGATTACCACAGGGATATTGTGAAAGTCCAACAATATTTGCACAGGAAATGGCAAGCAACCTGGCGGGATTTATCCCACCGAAAGGTAGTCAGATTCTACTTTACGTAGACGACATTCTGCTGGCAGCCCCCACCTAGCAAGAATGCAAAGAAGACACGATAGCTTTGTTACAATTTTTAGCTACTCAAGGTCACAAAGTAAACAAAGACAAGTTACAGCTTTGGAGAAAACAAGTTAAATACTTAGGATATGTAATATCCAAAGAAGGTAGAATATTAGATGAAGACAGAAAAACAGCGATTTTACAAGCACCTAGACCAACTACCAAGAAGGAAATTATGTCCTTCCTGGGAACTACTAATTTTTGTCGGAGTTGGATACCAAACTATGCTTTGGAATCTGCTCCACTGGCTGATTTAATATTTAAAAAGCTGATGGCTGCACAGGATTTATTACAATGGACACCTGAAGCAGAAGCAGCTTTCTGTAAGCTGAAACAATTGATAGCATCATCCTTAGTTTTAGGATTACCAAACTATAACAAGCAGTTTATTTAAACTGTAGATTGTAAGCAAGGTTATATGACATCAGTATTGACACAGCAACATGGGGACAAACAACGCCCCATAGCTTATTATTCATCACAGTTAGATCCAGTGGCACGGTCTTTGCCCCACTGTGTACAAGCAGTAGTTGCAGCTGCAATGGCAGTGCAGGCTTCAGCCTCAATAGTATTATTCCACCCTCTCACATTGAGAGTGCCTCATGCAGTCACAGTTATTTTACTGCAAGAAAAAGTAGCATATCTTTCTCCAGCTAGGCATCTTTCCTGTATGACCATTCTGTTGAGCCAACCTCATATGACAATTGAACGATGCACAACTTTAAATCCGTCAACTTTGCTTCCAACCCCTGCAGATGGCAAACCGCACTGCTGCCTGCAGGAGATTGAGCAAAAGACATTACCTAGACAAGACCTTACAGATGTTCCCTTGGATGATGCTGAGGTGACATGCTATGTGGATGGCTTGTGCAGGAGGGGTCCTACAGGACAGAACCTAGTGGGGTATGCAGTAGTTTCTGATAGTGAAACTTTGGAAGCAAGATCTTTACCACACAACTTATCTGCACAAGCAGAAGAATTGATTGCCTTGACAAGGGCATGTACCTTAGCAGAAGGTAAGAAAGTGAATATTTTTACTGATAGTCAGTATGCTTTTTCTACTGTACATGTTTTTGCACAGCAGTGGAAAAATAGAGGAATGATAACATCTACTGGCAAACCAATTAATCATGCGCAATTCATTTTAGATTTATTAGACTCTATTCAGTTACCTCAAAAAGTAGCTATTTGCAAATGCGTAGCTCATACCAAGCAACAGGATAGAATTTCAAAAGGTAATGCGAGGGCTGACATAGCTGCAAAACAGGCAGCTTCAGCCTCAGAAGCTTTTCTTTTGAGTGAGGAATTACAACCCTCTGAGATTTTAGATTTAAAAATGTTAAAAACAATGCAGACACTTACTACAAATGTAGAAAAACAAAAGTGGATAAAACGAGGAGCAATCCTTGAGAAGGGACTGTACATCTCAAAGGAAAAGAAACCAATTCTACCATCTAACTTGTTTAGATATGCAGCTTTGTTGAGCCATGGGCAGAGCCATGTCTCAACAGGGGGGATGGTGCAGTTAGTGAATTGAGTGTTTACAACGTATGGATTTACTAATTATACAAAAAATTTTTGTGCAGCATGCCATGTTTGTAACAAGCATCATGCACAAGGGGCATTGAAGCCTAAGCAAGGGAATTTTCCTACACCACCATATCCATTCCATACTATTTGTATGGACTTCATAGAATTGAATAAATGCAAGAATAAGAAATATTGCCTGGTTATTATAGACATGTTTTCCAAATGGGTAGAAGCGTTTCCAACTAAAAATCCAGATGCAGCTACGGTTACAAAGGTCCTCGTTAAAGAAATTATACCCAGATTTGGTATACCGGAAAAGATTTATAGTGATAACGGGACACATTTCGTGAACCAAACAATCCAACAACTTAGTCGTTATTTTGGAATATCATTAAAAAACCACTGCGCGTACCATCCTCAATCTGCAGGGCTAGTAGAGAGACACAATGGGGTACTGAAAAATAAGCTTAGGAAATTGATAGAAGAGACACAGAAAAATTGGATGCACTGTTTGCCTTTAGCACTGTTGAGTATGAGAACTGTTCCAAATGTAAAGGGATTAACTCCTTTTGAAACTTTGTTTGGGAGGCCATATTATGCACCTCAGTGGAAACCTCTCATGTCTACAGAGCAGGAGGCTGACAGTTCACTTGCAGGATATATGAGGAGATTTTTGGATAACAAACTTTTGCAGTTAAATTCTGTTTCAGATAAAGAGCAACCGAAATCGGAAGCACCAGTAGCCCCCGGCACCTGGGTTTGGGTGAAGATTATGAAACGGAAGAATTGGAGCTCTCCGAAGTGGGAAGGTCCATACCAGGTACTGCTGTCAACACCCACTGCAGTCAAAATCGCGGAGCGAGCTTCCTAGATTCATTTGACACACTGTAAACTGGTTAAAAACTTTGAACTGGACAAAAACTTTGTTACTGTTGCACAACAAGAACAAAATGGCCAGATACAGAGTGAGTAGAGACACTGAGCAATTTCAAAAAACTTGTATGATTGTTTTTGTTGCAATATTGATCACACTGTTCTTTTTGCTGTGGCCGTACTTTTTTCCTGCCACAAAGGCTGAACTGATTAGACGTAATGAACCAAACATAGACTGGCATCCGAACTTTAACACTTATCAGGCAATTACTCGTGTATACGCAGAGACTTTCAATGTTTCGAACTGCTGGGTCTGTACGGCCGTACCAACAACATACAGGGGTTTGTTAATGACTGCTGTCCCCCCAGGGGTCAATGAGACCTGGGAAAATCTGTTTTTTGACACAGTCGCTATTAAAGCACAAGATAAGGCAGCACTGTATTTGCCTGTGACACAAAAAGGAATTGTATGTTTTTATAAAAATGACTATCCAAGTTGGGTGGAGTAAATGTAATGTTACTGTACAGTATAAATGTTATAGAAAACCAAATGATTTGAGTGGATCTTGTAGTACAGATTATGACTCATTTTTGAAATCTATGCATAAAACTCTTGATCAGGTACAGCATAATCCTGTACTTTTCAAACAGTTATCAGTGATATATAGGAAAATGTTTCATGCAGGGCAGTCATTTCGCAACAAAGTAATGACAAAGGTAGAGGACTGTTATTTTGTATGTGGAAAAAAGGCATATAAATGGTTACCTGAGAATTGGTCTGGCAGTTGTTTTTTGGGATACCTGGTTCCGGCCATCCGACACACTGCAGCTTTGCCTCAGGGGAGTATTCGAAATACTCGAGACGTAACCAAAAAGACTGTTAAGAAACCGGAGAATTCAGTGGGACGAATCGAAGCAGGGTGGAAAGACCATCATAATGTGGGAACCAAACTTGTGCACATGGACTTGAGCGATGCTGTTATATCCTGGGCAGGTATATCACCCATGTATGACGGAGTCAAATCAATATGGGAGCTGCAAAAACTGTCCAAACCTCTCGAAATAATGAGTAATGCAACTTTTTCTGCCCTTGAACTGATAACTGATGAACTGAATGCCATGAGAACTGTAGTGCTTCAAAACCGAATGGCTCTTGACTTCACCCTAGCGGAAAGAGGCGGAACTTGCGCTTTAATCAAAGAAGAGTGCTGTGCGTTCATTCCTGACCATCAGCATGAGATCAACGACCATCTCGAAGTGATTCAGCAAGTGTCAGCCATGACCAAACCAGGCCCAAACCCACTGACAGTGTTTTTTCAGAATGCCTTTGGGGGGTGGGGCTCCATCTTTATGAACATATTGATAGCTGTTGGGGTAGGTTTACTCCTAATAGGAGTTTGTATTTGTTGTGGAATCCCCTGCATGAAGAAATTAATTAAGGAATTCATAGATATATCCGTATCTGAAACTATGTATCAAAGTACTGAATTTGAAGAGCTGCTAAAATGCGAGACACTTTCATAAAAGTTTAAACTGAATGACTTTCTTAACTGCAAATCCTAAATGGAAGAGGTTAGGAAAAGAAGCAAGCTGTTTATCCTTTTTTGAAAATAGAATAAAAAGCATTAACAGGAGAGAGATGTTAGAAAAATATGTATTAATATGTGTATGCTTAATGCCAAATTAATAATCAAGTGTTTTTAATATGCTTTTCATTCTATTTCTCATGCACTGTGATTTATATAAATTGAGTTTCATATGAGACTGAAAATATGCTTACTAAAACTGCAGCATGCTTACTGAAACTTGCAAGTTGCCCTCTGACCTAGTAACTGCTAGCACAGCAATATTCTTGTGTATGCCTTGTGGAAATGTACTTGAGAAGCAGGTGTTAATCTGCTAGGTCAGAAGCCTATGAATAGACAATATACCATTTTATAAATGTAATGATTCTAGACAAACAGCCTTGTTCAGAGGATGGGAACCTCTGCAGCTGCAGTAGTTTTAGAGATAAGGTAGACAAAGGATTATTAGAGAAATGAACTGCTAGCATTGTGTTCGATTTAGCTATAGTATCTTGAATGTAACATAACAAGTATCTAACTGAAAGTAACCAAGGCCGTGTTGTTTTCCTCAGGAAGTTTCACATAAGAATTGTTTAAATCAGCAGAAAATCATGGGAAAGATGGTCAGCAGGTGATGACCAAAAGGTGGTAATCCGTTACGTCAGCATGGTAGGACAGGATTAATTTGATAACCTATAAAAATGAATGCATTTCCTGTTTCTGGTTAGACAAACTCTGTATTAGCACATTTTTGTCTCCTTGCTGCAAGATTAAAGTGCCTTAATCTGAACCTACCGTGTTTTGATCATTTTTAAAGTAAATTTTTCCTTTGACATTTACAGACAATGTTACAGAACCCCAACAGCAATTGTATTCACAGGCAATGTTGCAGAACACCAGCTTTACATTTTAACCACTATGAGTAGACAACAGCTATTTACATGAGGTGGGCTTCATCTTACAAATAATGATTTACACGTGACTTTTGAGAACAGAATGAACCTCATATTAGGAAATAGAAAAATGTATTAGATTCCACAGCATAACTGATAATCATGTAAGACATACTAGAAATAATAGCAATGTAAACATATGGATAAGGTTTATGATTTGAATTTAAAAATAGAGCTGCACTTCTCTATGCAAAAATGACTAAACTAGCAAATAGACAAATACCTGTGACTTGGATGTTTTTCTTTGATATTGTAGCCACTGTTAAATAATATAAGACTAGAAAACACATAGTTCATTTTTTTTTTCAAAATTGCCCAACAGACTCAATGTATAAGCACCATTCTTTATCTGTTGAGAATATAAGGACATTTTGCATACAAACATGGACATTAAATAGCAAAAGCCTTTAACATTTGCAAATGCCATTTCCAAAACACACTGCTTAAAAAATAATGATGAATTTCCACATACTTGCTAAACTAGAACAATCTGTCTTATCCTTTCATTTCCAAATTACTGACCACATTTTCAGCAGAACTCCATAAACTATACTTATGTCTTCTATATCCCAATTTCTTAGGTCACTTGTTGTAGTAGCTTATTGAATTACTGAACAAAAAGTTTGAATCCAAAAGTTTGAGTTACCATATTATAGGCTTACTACTGAAAAAAAAAACATCTGTCTCGTAGTATGAATATCATTGAATACCTAACTATTTCTAAATGTGTGGGAGGTGC
This sequence comes from Protopterus annectens, assembly GCF_019279795.1. Lineage (NCBI taxonomy): Eukaryota > Metazoa > Chordata > Ceratodontiformes > Protopteridae > Protopterus > Protopterus annectens. The sequence goes on from NC_056732.1 coordinate 312,606,994, forward strand.
CATACACATCACTGACTGTGAAAACTATGCAGTAGGAAGCAATAGTATTTCTTTCTGCTTGCCTATCTAGAGCAATGGGCATTGCCTCAAACTGGTCAGTAATGCTGAGGAAATACAACAATAATATAAAATATGTAATCCAGATGAATCACATAATTTATAATATTCTACTAGAGATATAGGCAACATAGAATATTTGGAGAACATCAGCACAGCTGCAAGACAGAAGTATTCGGCTGCGTATTATGAAAACATAATATAAACACACATACAAACACTTTAAAATTCACAATATATACTACAACAAGTATTAGGAACGCATATTTTATAAGATGTGATGAAGCAGAAATGGCACTGGCAGTATATGGGATAGTTTGATGTACTGACCTGATGTTGAGAAGGTTACTTACAGCAAAAAATATGCATACATGAGAGTAATATACACATTCAGTTGTTGTATATAGGAATTGTGATAGTGTAGTATTCTTTGAAGCTCTGTGTCTTACTAAATATCCCTCAATGGAATCACAGAACTGTAAGTAACACACTTCAATGACTATGTAGACACATAAGAACAAGTTAAGAGTTATTTCTGTCAATTAACAATTATATTGGTAATGATGGCTTTTTGTGTCTAGAGCAGTATCACAGCTGCATTACTTTGCAGACAGAACACATATTGTTAGAGAAGTCTAAGAAAATTGAATGTGCTTCCAGTCCATTTACTATATACCATTGGATCTTTTATCTGTTTTGGAGATTTGTGAAATAAGTTTAGTAGTTTCATCTGTATTTAAACAGAAAGTTTAATATACATCCGTGACTACATAGCTTTACCCTTATTCTGTAAGCACACTGCTGTACACTTCTGATTTGTGAATGGTCTTCTGCATTATCTTCATGCTGTGATAGTATATTGGTCATTGTAATTTCATGCATTAACCATTTTTTATTCAGAAAATACAAATGACTGCTGATTTTTACGGTATGATGCGAACATTGGATTCATTGACGTATAGATGGGTTGAGGAAGGTACTATGCAGATTGTTTTGTCATAGATCTGCTCTGTTGAACTTCTTCTCTCTTCTCATACTTCTATTTCAGCATGGTCTGCCATTAGCCAAAGTTTATCCTCTGCAGCCACTACGCCCAGATATACTGTGAGAATAACATGCTGAGTTTCTTACATTTACACTGATAGTTTTTACTTCCATTGAGGGTTATACTGTTATGCTGTTTTGGAAACAGGTTGTGTACTTTCTGTTTTATACACAAAATGAATCAGTCTTCTCCTGTCCCTTTCCTGTTTTATAAATATCACAAGCCCAAAGTAACCCTTTGCAAAATATTTATATTTTCTTTGGAATCTGATCCATGATACAGAGATGAAAATGTACTCAAATGATGTCCCAGTCAGTATTTTTTTCTGAAATGCCATAAGATCCTTCATAAGTTGTAAAAGCCATGCTTTATTGCACATGACATGGAAAAGAGACAAAAAGACTTACAAACACATATTATTAGTAGAAAACATTTTGAGTACTAAGGTAGAATCTCTAGAAAAAACAAGACTGATAAAACAAAGGGATTTCCTTGTGAATATGAGGTACCATTTTATTGACCATCTCCTGGTTCTGATCAGTCACAGATTCCGAACTTCTTCAATGCAAAAATCTTGAAGGGCAGTGTTAGGGTGGTGGTATATTGGGCACATGTGTACTTTTAGCATATGCCTTTCTAATTGCACTTACAAATCAGGCAGACCCAAAGGATAATCGGGCAATATCAGTTATTCTTCACTTTGTACAGTATTAGTGCTAATACATCAAGACAATGAGAAAAGAAACAGTTCATGCTGGTGTGCTCAAGGACTATTTTCCTAAATGTATTACTACATATGATACGCATGGAAAGGACTGAAGAGCCCCGATACGTTAGTATGGTATTATTACAAGAGGCTGGATATGAAAAGACACCAACAAAGAAGTAAATGGCCACCCATCTGATAGTAAGAGCAGCATTAGCCATCAGCATAATTAGGACATAGTAGACTGCTTTCAGTTATTTGATTACAAGAATGATTTAGTTCCTTGCTTTACAGAGGCTCAATATGTAGCCTTCATGCCTGCTGGGAATTACTGCCTGTATCTGGAAAATAAAATTACTGCTGCTGTTATAGAAATCGTCTGACTTCATGAAGTTTATTTATTAATAAATTTCAAGCCAGACAGACATATTATTAAGATTCCTACTTGAGGAAGGCCACTCTACTGATACATTTTGTCTGCATTATGTACGAGATATTGGAAAACATCATTACAGACATCATTAACACAGAGGATTACCATCGGGTCTTAACCAGGGTGTTGTGTTTTTGAGACAAGGATGTGAAGAAATTCACCTCAACACATGAAGCTCAATTGCTGAATCTTGACATCCATGTTATAAAAAAGAAAAAAGAAAAAAAAAAGCTGAACTACGATTTAAGTGACCCTAAACTTGCACTCATGTATTAATAAAGTTGGAGGAAAAAGGCACTTACCACTGCAACTCTAAGAGTGATCACAACAGAAGGGCAGCAGGATGATGAGGTGAGTACTTTATTTAACCCACTATTTAAAAAATGCTGAAAGAAATATTTGACAGCTTCCTGTCAGTCTTCTATGATGATTACTGACTAGTATTTTACTGTAGTGAGAGGTACTTAGCTGATCAGATCATCTTAACTGGTGACAGAAAGACCTTTAATAACCTTGTCCATGAGTCTAAAGTGTAATAATATGGCCCATGCACTATGTAGGCATTAGCAATGTAAAATCTCCTGTCTCAAACCAGTCTGAGTTTTTGCTGGGGAGACTGTACATTCTTAACCCACTGATCCTCTTGGAAAACTTGACAGACATATTGGATGAAGGCTAACTGGTAGGCACCGAAGAGCTTGCCCAGGCCAAGGACTTTGATACCACTCCAGATTCAGGCATTATAGACGGGCTAAAATCAAACTTAATGTAAATCATAATGTTACTAATGGGGGACCAAAGAGTTTTCAGAGAAAATCCAAGAATTCATGATGTGAGTGGAAGTCTTTTACTAAAAGTCCTAGTCTGATTCCCCCAAGGATCTCGACTCAGGTTGCTCATATTTGGCATTTACTTCTCCAGTGTGCAAAGCTAGTGTCAATAGCTTTTAGCTGACCAAGTTCATAGATGATTGTAAACACTGAACCATCAGGATCTTCACTAGAGAATTCTGTAGTCCTATAAGAGGATTTGACACATATAAAAGCAAATGGGATAAGGATCATTGTCTAAAGCTGAATGTTAAAAAGTATAGTAGCACATCTTTAAAAACCATGAGTGCATAGTCAACTAGCACATAAACAATATTCCACTTGAAGTTGATTCAATTATTAGCAATTTGGTCATTTTCATAGTTAGTGAGTTCTCCATCAACTGCCATCTATCTATGGTCATTTCCCAAATTCTTCTATCTAGACCATCTGAGTAAAAAAGTGCATTGAATAGGTCTAAGCCTGTCCTCATTTCTCTCTCTCTCTTTTTACCCTTTCCTTATAAGGCCCAAAATATAATATAATGCATCCTTTAGCATGTACAAGTCTAAACACATGATGCAGCATAAAAAACCCAATTCCTCACTAAGAAAATTAATAGTCTGATTTCTATGACCTTCACATCTAATGAGTACTCCTGTAAGGTGGCATCAGTTTAGCCTAAAAGGCCTTAAAGGACACTGTCCACATGATCTACATATTCACAAAACTAGTAACACCAAAATCAATACACAAGACCTAAACGTTCATGTCAGTGCAGCAGAAACAGAATCAGAACCCTGTGGCAGGATAGGTATCCCTCCCAAACTATTATATTCTCCTGTGTAGCAGCCTGTCCCTTCATATGACAAAAAATAGCTTTCTAATTCCCTTTCAACACAAGGCAAGTGAAGGGAAGGGTAACTATAAGTACATCCCAGGGCTGGCCCCACAATCCCTTATGATAAATGTAAGGTAGTGGGAGTTGTATTGTGCCAAATGATCTATTCATCCAACTACCTATTAACCTATGAACTTATAAAGTTACAAAAAATAAAATGGGAGAGATGGTGATAGTTCCTTATAAATGCCCTTTCTCTTTTTTTGTAGCTTTCAAGAATATTACTTTAAGTGTAGTTTGCAAAATGCTGCAGCACCCATTATGTTCATTTGGTACATCTCTTAATTTTTGTAATTGTTCGTTTGTGGTTATTTTTATTTACCAGGATGTACAACAGCACTGTGGATCATTTTCAGTGAGTGCCTGTCCAGGTCCAGAAGTATAGTTTTGTAAATAATGCTGCAGCAAGTAACAAACAGCACCAAAATATTAGGCACTGGTGTAATATCTGAATATTTAAATGTCATATGGCATGTGGTCATTTACATTTACGAAACATACAGAACAAAGGTAGTATATGCACAATGACCAGTCTTATGCATAGGTGAACTCGATAGCATTGTTCATAGGTTCACAGGTTCATAGGTTGGTACTAGGCTATTGGCCCTGGGGCCTATACAAGCCTAGCCATAACAATTCCCTGGTTATTTCTTCCCACAATATTTACTTCCCTGGACTCCTGTCTAGCAGGACGACTGATGTGATCCCCGGGGTGAATTGTTGGGCACCACTTCTGTTGCCATTTCTTTCTTAAAATAAATTAATATATAAATAAATAACTAACGGTCAGGAAGGCGCTCCTAATGAAAGAGCACTATATGGGAGAGGCACTGTCTGGACATGTAATGACAAGTAGCAAAAACCTCCATGAACTGATTGGCTAGCTACATTGCGTATATTATTTTGTCCTGTAGCCATATCCAATAGTATCACCTTTTTCTAGTCCAGTCAATTAAATCCCACTGTTTTACACCAAGAATAAGTTATTTACATGTCCTGTCTTATTATTTATCTTTGTTGTACTAGCCAGTCTGAAATATCAGTTAGCTTTTTCCTCTTCTAAAACCAGCTTGTTAACAGTAGGTACTTTGCGGAAGTGTAGTACCTTTGTTTACTGAAACTCATTATTGGTACCTCACAATGATTCAGTATGTGAGAGCTGTAAATACTTATTTCATTTGAAGGTTATCTTTTTACCTCAGAAGACATTCAGTAAACAAGGCAGACATATATACACAGCAAAGAGTACTTCAACTAAACCAACTTACCCTGAGATTATTAGGACTGCCTATGCCTCACTGGCTAAAGACAAAAAAAAAAAAAAAACGGAGATTAGTTCACAACAGGAAAACATCCACTTTTACATTTCACACCCTGAGCCAATACACATACCTCTAAGAATAACAAGGGTGCAGACCCCAAGCTCTTATGATCCAGTAAGACTGTACAGAACCATGATAATGTTTACTAATAGGTGACTCTGTTGACAGATATATGGACCCTCACCAGGTTGTATAAGAAAAGATTGACAGCTACCTTCCTGGAGCTGCATCCAGTACATAAAGATGTGCTCCTGGATTCCTTCATCCTGACAAATATGATCATTATCTTTCAGGGGTTCACATGCAGGTGAATGACCTTAGATGTTCTATGACTGAGCTTGGTATGAATGTGTCTGAGACATGATGGACACAGGTCTTGACTGGCACATTGCCATCACCCACAATGATGCTGAGTTTCAAAAAGCATGATAATTGGATTTTAGATGTGGCTACACAACTGGTACCATTTCAGGTGGATCCAGACTGTGTTATCTTGGGACAAGATGGTTGACAAGCCTATCTGCCTTTCCAGGAATGGCCTGCACCTCTCTTGCCAAAGCTTTGGCATTCTGGATAAATCTTTTTCTGTTCCCATAGTGTTTTTTTAGACAGACTCCATCTGATGGACATTATAACCCTAGCAATTTCTAATTGGGCACACAATAATGTGGCTATATTCACTGGCAGAACTCTTAACAAAAAATGCCTGAACTTGAGGATCTCATGCAATGAAAACACATTTATATATGTGTACTTACAGAGATATAGTTTCCGAGCAATTAAAGCAGTCCATCTATTTCTGGGTATAGTTCCTATCACATCTTCAGATATGCTTGCACTTGTGAGGAAGTATCAGTATTTGTTAGGGATATCATTGCCTCAGGACAGATTCCTTGGAATGTCATGTTTGAAGTCCTAGATTCCAAATCACCATAAACAGGACTAATTACCACTTCATAACTAGCTTGTGGAACACCCTCTGTGTCTCCTTCTGAGCATGATATTTGTCTTAACGCATTAGCTAAAATCCCTTTCAAACCCAAGACCATTCTGCTGGGGTACTTCAACTATCCATCAATAAATTAGTGACTTAATTATTATGGAACAAGTTCTTTTAACCGTAAAAAAAACTAAGAATAACTCATCCATGAACCCTACAAATATACTATGTTGCCTGAAAATCAGTGCCAAATATGGCCTTTCTGAACCATATTTAACACTTTTAATCAAGTTTCTCCATTAACTACATTTCTGAAGTCGGGAAAACAGCTGTTGTAATGCAGTTACACAAGAGTGACCCAACCACAGACCCAGGTAATTATGGTCCTTTTATTCTCAATAGCTGCCCTTATAATAATATGGAGTATATTATCTTAGACATTATTAATTTGTAAGATGAAAATATCTTAACTCTGAACTCTCATTAATTTGTTTTTGTTAAAGGAATGTCCTGCCTCTTAATCTCATTAATTTATTTGAAAAAGTAGACAAAGCAGTGGATAGTGGTCATGTATTATATACAGCACGTCTGGACATGGCCAGTGCATTTGACACTATTCTCTCTGCAGGCATTATTGACAGATTTGTAAATCTAAATATACTTCATAGGTTAGGTTACTTCATAGGTTACTATTAGGCTAACTGCCCTTGTGGGCCATTTTAAGCCTATTACCATGTGAGAATGAGAAAACCAACTTGTGTGCCTATAAGGTAAAACAACTTAACCAACCAGGCCTCCCAACCCTTCAGTCCCTTTATTATGCATTGGATAGCCGGCTGGTTTTCTGACAAAATCTATATGATTAGAGTTGCAGGTGCCACATCTATCAGCAAAAGAATTTACTGGTGGTACACCACAGGGCTCAAATGTTGAACTGTCTCCTTTTTGGAATACACTTCTCTTTACAACCCACGTTTAAACTACAGTATTAGAATGTTTGAAGAGGCATGTGAAAATGAAATTTGAGATGTTTTACATCATAAAAGTATGTTTAAGTATTATAATATGACACAAATGGAAAACAACAGGGTGTTCTATGAGTTAAGAACTAATAGAAATTTATGGTTTATGAAAGCCAACAAAGGGGGAGGGCTGTTAGTGATGAATGAGAACAAATATAAAGAAGTTATGCTTAGCATGTTGAGAAATTCTGATGAATGCTTAGAGGTTGATTTAGGAAAGATACACAAAAGCTACAGAATGATTTATAGTTTTTTATATGAACTATTAATGGAGGGTTACATTACATACACTGTATATGATTTTATGTTAATAGAATCACCAAAAATAGGGGTCCTATTTGGGATACCTAAGTTACATCAAGACAGTAGTAACCCACCATTTCAACCCATAGTCTTAGCTCCCAACAACGTTTGTGATGGTATAGACTTATATTTAGACAGTCTTTTTAACCCCCTTATACATAGTTTTAAGTTATATATAAAGGACTTATGGGACTTCTTAGAAAAAATAAGAAGTTTTAATATAAACTATGATTATAGTGGTAAAAACATTAATTTCATTATTGCAGATATCAATTCTTTGTTTACTTGTGTACCTCACGTCAAAGAGATTGATGCATTAAGGTGTTATTTATTCAAATATACTACATTTTCATTAGATAAGATATGTACTTGTACCTTAATGGAAGCTATTTTAGAAAATAATTATTTTATTTTCAATAACCGATATTATAAGCAAATTCAGGGAGTTGCCATGGGGCCTAGTGTAGCTCCATCATATGCAAATTTGTTATTAGGATGGTGGGAACTAGAATTGTTGGTTATATCCCCTTTTTTTAGTCAAATAGTGTTATATAAACATTTTATAGATGACCTCTTCTTTATAGTGGATTTAAAACAAAAAGAGGTGGATGATTTTGTTAAAGAGTTAAATTTAACTTCAGAATTTTTAATGTTTAAAGTTAGTGCATTTGGAACAAATATTCACTTTTTAGAAATTGATTTAGAGTGGAACTTATCAAGTAAAAAAAATTAATAGTGAAATATGTAGAAAGGAGATGTTCTCCAATAATTATTTACACTTCAAAAGTTGTCACTCTAACCATATAAAACATAATATACCTAGGGGAAAATTAATACGTTCATAGGTTCATAGGTTCATACTAGGCTATCTGCCCTAGGGCATTTATAAGCCTAGCCAGAGTGTGTTTGGCTTTCGCCACCCATTTTAAATTAATTTTGCTATGCCCTTTTTCGAGGTTATTATACTGTGCCTCTGTCTAACAGTGACACAGAAGTGATACCCGGGGTAAACCTACAATCTCCCATCCACTCATCAAGATTTCTCTTGAAGAGAGTCAATGAGGGACTCTGCCTAACCTGGACTGGGATTTTATTCCAGAGTGAAGGGAGCCTCTGGGTTATGAATCTGTCCCTCCAGCATGTCCTATTTATTTCAGTGCTGAGATTCAAGTCTCTTGAGTGCGTAGATCGATGGGATTTGGATTTTCTGAGGTGCAGCATGTCTATTAATTCCGGGTTGGACATGGCTTTATACGTCAGGCACAGATCGCCTCTGAGCAGGCGGTATGCCACTGAGTAGACCTGGGGTTTCTTTAACCGGACAGCATATGGCATCTGTTTGAGCCCTTTGATCCTCTTGGTGAGGTACTTTTGGGGTCTTTCCAGTTGCTGCAGGTGTCTGGTAAGGTACATTCCAAAAGGGGCATTGTACTTAATTATGGGCCTGATGAGGGATGAGTAAAGAGGCACGATGACCTCCCCTGATCTAGATGTGAATCTCTTCATGATTAGGTGGGCTATATAAAATGTTTTTCTAACCACTTTGGCAACGTGGTTGTCAAATGAGAGATTGCTATCAACTTGGGTCCCCAGGTCCCTAATTACTTCTTCTGTGCTTAATGGATTACCACCTATGTGGTAATTTGTGGGCACTTTGTTTTTGCCAAAGGGGATGACTATACACTTTTTGGCGTTTAGCTTGAGGCCATGGCTCTGGCACCAGTTGTCTGTTTCTATGAGGCCCTTTTGGAGGATACTTGTGTTGGCTGGAGAGTCGATTATGGCACCCAGTTTGCAGTCATCTGTGAACCTGGTCAGCCACAGTCCTTCCGTGTTGGCCTGTACCTCCGAGAAATATATACCGAACAAGAGAGGTCCCAGGACTGAGCCTTGTGGGACGCCACTTGTAACTGGTTTGGAGTCTGACATGGCTCCAGCAATTCTAACCATGTGGGTTCTGTCCTTGAGCCAGTTTGCAACCCATCTAGTGACATAGGGGTTTATATTTAAGCTGGTGAGCTTATCTATAATGCAAGAGTGGGGTATTGTATCGAAGGCTTTTGCGAGGTCCAGATAGGCTGTGTGGACCACCGTCCCCTCGTCAATGGCCTTGATGACTGTTTCAAAGAAATCAACCAGGTTTAAGAGGCAGGATCTGCCCTTAACAAAGCCAAACTGGGTAGGACCCAGTGTTTGTAGGTCCCCAATATCTTTATTTATGAGGTCCATGATGATCCTTTCCATAGCTTTGCAGACCAAGCTAGTCAGGCTTATGGGGCGATAGTTTCCAGGATCCGTTGAGGCACCACCTTTGTGGAGAGGGACCACTGTTGCTGTACGCCACTCTTTGGGTACATATCCTGTAGTAAGACTGAGATTGAACAGTAGTTTTATGTTTGGGTTTAGCTCTTTTTGGAGTTCATGTAGGATGCAGCCCGGGACACGGTCTGGTCTTATTGATGCTGTGTTTTTTGCTTTGGAGCGGGCGGCTCTTACCTGAGCATCTGAGATGTCAGGGGGGCAGCACTCTGCTGGGATCGATATTTGCCCTTTTGGTGGGGGGGGGGGAGAAGTTTGCGCTGAACCTGTCAGCTAGGATGTTGGCAATGTCTGTGGATTCGGTGTATTTTTTGTCATTTTGGACTAATTCTGAGCATATCTGGGAATTCCCACTCAGGTTCCTAACATAACTAAAGAAAGCCTTGTGATCATCCTTAGTGTCCTGTGCAATTTTTCTCTCGATCATGTGCTTCTAGGATGACAACTAGAGACACTGATTTTTTAAGAGAAATTTCAACAGTGATAGAAATGTTTAAAGATGGAGGTTATAATGAGGAAATGTTATATAAAGTGGCTTTGGAAATGTATCGTAAAATGGAAACTTTATTTAAACCTATATTGAAGAGAGAGTACACTATAAATGTGAATGAAAAGAAAAGTAATTTAGGGACAGTTTTTAAGGTGGACATGTCAGTAGATTCTGGAGTTATAAAAAATATTGTAAAAAAACGATTGGAGAATATGACAGGGAAATCAAGATTTATACAACGCCCTATGTCAACATCCACATTTTGTGTACTATAAAGCAAGAAATTTTAAATGCATGTTGGAAAAGGACAGCATGGTAAGTGTTCCCCACATAATACCGTTAAGAATATCGGTATGTATTCTTGTGGTTCTTGTAATGTATGTAGATTTATTTATGTTACCACCTACATTCACTTGGACAATTTAAAATTTACTATATATTTAAAAGGAAGGTATACTTGTAAGACTAAGGGACTAGTATACTTGTGTTCAGATTGTCTAAGTTTTTATATAGGTATGACTACTCGTAGTCGCGTATAAAGAAGCATATTTATAGTATAAAGGTTAAAGATAATAAAATGCTTTATACAAACATTCAGTTGCTTATTCTGAATATAAAAAGCTTTTATTTCAGTGCTTGAATGGGTTCCACAAGATTTGAGAGGGGGGGGGGTTTTAAAGAAAAGGTGGAAGGAGTTGAGGCCATATGGCAAATAAGGTTGCAAGCTTATAAAGCCCTTGGATTGAATGAAAATGTGAACATTCAATTTCTTTTAAAACAAAGAAGATTAAAAGTTTGTCTTGGAAAAAACACAAGTTTTATTATTTGGGTATGTATTTTAGAGTTGTATTGCTTTAACTGAAATTGATATGTTTTAATTTAAATTAATCGATTCATTCAATGTTAAATAAACTTTATATATATATAAAATTATTGATGGAAGGGATGGCAGTTAATGGCTTACTGGATACCAATGTTGAACAGGCCCGATTTGGATCTGTAGGTCCGTTACAGGACATACTACAAGACGTTGCTAATCCTCTTCTGATTTCAGATGACTTTTTATTATCAGATTCAGAGGAGGTTAATGTTGACAATGAAATCCTTGTCAGGCAAATTAAGAGAGACATTGAGAACAACCTCTTTAAGTTTAAGCGACTTCAATGCCAGCGATATCATTTAGAAGCAAGCCTTCACTGTAAAGTGGTTCCTAGGGGGCTTCGCATTCTAAATATGCCTACTTATGGTAATACGTTCCCTGAGTTATTGATAAAATGGCAAAGGATAAATCTGCAGGCAAGTGCAGCATACATGCAACTTATAATAGATTTCTTTAAGCCTAAAGAAACTGAGTTGCTTGACAGTATTGGCGAACAACAAAAACAGCTAGTGCGTTTTATTGGCATTGATGCTACTGATATATTTCTACATGAACTTTTGGATCGCACTAATCGCTATGGTGCCAATTTGTTAATACAGAAGAAGAAGAAATTGTCAAGGGACAAGAGGGACTTTGAGAATAACAACGTCTTTGTTTGGCCTCGAACAACTGTCTCTCTTAAGTCCAATAGTAATAATAAAGAGGCGTTGACATTGGATTCTCAAGTAAGCCACAAATTGGCTACTACGACCACTGATGCAAATTTAGTAAATCAAGAAGTGGCTAGAAATAACTCTGCAGCAAGGACATCTACTGACTTGAGTAGTAAAGAAGATGGTACCATGAATGATCAACTAAGAGATGCTTCCAATACTCCGAAGTTGGTGACCTCGGTATATTTTACTCCAGCGGAAGTACGTTTAACATCGCCGGGTCTGCCTGAAGAGGCAACTGCTCGCACCAGTACGGTGGTGCGACGCAAGATTCAATTGGACAAACTACGTACCAATGATGCGCAGGATTTTCCGACTGCCCCACTTCCAATTCGCACGGGCAGGAAGAGATCACTGGATCAAGAGCCGAGAAGAGGCGCCAAACGACGGGAATCGAATGTAGAACCTCATTATCAAGTGCACACACAGAGGTGGGGCCTACCTCATTAGTCTGGAATATTCCCAGCTATACTCTTTCTGCAGTTGAAGTCTCTGTCCTCAACAAGGGGTTATCTTTTATTCCTAGTATGAAGCTTGATATTAGTGACTTTCTGCTTGCCATTAGACTATTTGTCAGGAATATAAACTTGAAACTTTTGTATAAGGACAATTTGCACACAGGTGAGCATGTTTTCAGAAAGAAAAGTCTCATGAATCCACATCTATGGTCAAATTTGGAATTGTTTTTAAAAGGTGTCGAAAATTATCTATATCGTGACTTTAAGTCCGAGGCGTTAGACACATTTGATAATTTGAATGCCCCAGAATTTGAAGCTTTTTCTTCTTTAAAAAAGAACAATGACATTATTGTACGACCTGCGGATAAAGGCGGTCGTGTTGTAGTGATGGACAGATCATTTTACATAGAGTCTATGTTAGCCATGCTCGAAACTAATGCATATGAAATGGTTTCTTTTACTGATGTTGAAACCTCTCTCAGTAACATACATAATATGCTATCTGAATGTAAATCTCTTGGTATTATAACTGATGAACTGCATGATTTTTTCCTGGTTGAATTTCCACTGATACCTCGTATTAATGGCCTTCCAAAGATTCACAAAGATGCCAAAAAAAACCCTTTTAGACCTATTGTGGCGGGGGAGGGATGGCTCACTGAGCCAATCTCTGTCTACTTAGATTCTAAGCTTAAGTTGGTATTGGCACGTAACAAGTATGTCTTGAAAGACACTGGCCATTTTTTATGTGATTTGTTTGAATTTGTTAATGGATATGGCACCGTGGATGACTTAGAATTAGTGACCATGGATGTCACGTCATTGTTTACGTGCATACCAAATAATAGTGGTGTTGAATTGGTTAGGAAACTGTTATATGAAACTTCATCAATAACAGAAGCTGATTTTTTGGGTTTACTTCTTGAAACAGTGCTAGAGAATAACTTTTTTATTTTCCTTGACAAGGTTTACAAGCAATCCACCGGCGTTGCTATGGGCACTAGTTGTGCCAATTCCTACGCCAATCTTGTCATGGTGGCATGGGAGAGAGAGGTCATCTTGACTTGTCCACACATCGTCTTTTACAGACGATTTGTGGATGACCTCTTTCTCCTTTGGCGTGGCACTAGTGACTCTCTTTTACAGTTTTTTGACTACATTAATAGCTTGGATGGATTTCTGAAGTTCACTATAGAACACTCAGTGGCAGCGATTAACTATTTAGATGTCACAGTCTACAGGGAAGGTGGGGCTTTTAAAACAAAAGTCTTTAGGAAACCCTGTTACACAGCTTCATACTTGTCTTCTGACAGTATGCATTATCCTGGGATATTTGGCAACATTATCAAAGGACAGGCACTTAGAGTCTCACGACTTTGCTCAGAGGATACAGTGTTTCAATCTGAGCTACTCAATTTAAAGAGTCAGTTTCAAAACAGGGGCTATTGCCTCGATCAAATTAATTCTATCTGTAAAGATGTTACTAGACTTAGATCTAATGTTGGTAGACCGTATTATTCCAACTATCATCGCAATCATCCTCCTCATAAGCAATCGGGTGATACACAACAAATACCGATTGTATTGCCTTTTGCTAAGAATATGCCCCTGGTTCAGAAGGCTATATTTGATAATTGGAATATTTTAACTTTAGATAGAGATACCCAAGCTATTGTAGGCAATTGTCCACGCTATGTCTTTAGTAACTCTAAGAATCTGAAGCAACAGCTGTGCTTTCCTAATTTAACCACAGGGGATAGTCTGGGTGTTCAGATCTTTGATTATGGTACCAAGAAATGTGGTTCGTGCCCTCAGTGTATCCACATAGATACATCTAGATATTTTCGCAATCCTAATGATGGTAGGCTATGGGAGATCAGGTGTCATTCTGATTGTAACACTCGCAACATAGTCTATGTAGCTTGCTGTCAGTCCTGCTTTATGTTTTATGTAGGTAAATCTAATAGGTCCCTCAGGGAACGGGTCAGGGATCATCTATATTGCTATGCTAGATCTGATCCCTGCAGTGCTATAGCGAAACACATGCTTTTATTTGCTAACCATACTTTTTTATTTCAGGTCCTGCATGTTCAGCCCGTCAGTTTGAGGGGCGGTGATTTAGTTAATCATACTGAAGCTGCAGAGACCAAGTGGATTCTCCGGTTAGCAGCACATCGCGATAGAGGTCTCAATGACTGTGGGACAATGGGACATTGAGACCATCATTGAAAGCTAGACCTATTAGGTAATTTCTGCTATGTCTTTTTACTTGCTGTTTAAGATTTATTTTGTGATTGTATTAATTAGTTTTGTTAAGGATGTGACTTCACTAAGACAGGAAGTGATGTCTTTAAGGATGTGACTTCACTAAGACAGGAAGTGATGTTTTTTAAAATTTGTATTTAAATGAATTTTGGCATTTGTTTTTGTTTCGTCTGAAGAAGCGGCAGGACCGCGAAAGCGCTCACGTTTGTTAATAAATCCGTTTATGGATTATCGTTTGATATTGGATTTATTCCTGTTTTAACTGAATTTTGCTGCTACACATCTTTTGAACTTGTTATTTGCTGTTCCTTCCATCTGTGCTTGGGTTGCGTGTTTATATATATATATATATATATATATATATATATATATATATACATACATATATATATATATATATATATATATATATATATATATATATATTTATAGGAGGATAATGGTTTGTTGGATTTTGTATTCAGAAGTCGTCAAGTGACAAAAGCATAATAAAACATTTTTGACACTAAAGAAGTGGTTTGCAGCATTTTCTGAGTTCTCCTACAGTCGTGGTTTTTGCCAAGTTTGCCAGTTTTTTCTCTTTGGTATGTTTTAGTCTTTACTCATGTCCTTTTGCTATCTAATAAAACAGTAATCCATGAGTCTCATAGAACTGACTTCTTTTGTACACTAATAACTTACTAAATAAATAAAAAAAAAAGTGTGATGAAAATGATCTGCTTAGAAGTCAAATTTTACACCACACACGTTAAAAACTTTCTTGCTCTGTAACCAGGACTTCATGAGAACTAACCACATTTACAAAACACTAAAATTAATATGTTGTCAAAATCAGGTGTCTCAACTCATAACAGGCCTTGGGTGATAAGTGTTAAAAAGAAAACAAAAATTAGAAGACAAGGAAACAATTTGTGTTAGTGTGTGTGTGTGTGTGTGGGGGGGGCATCTTTGGCTAGGATGCCATTTCAGCTGAGGCCAGCCCTGATAAACAATTTGAGTTTTGCAAGTAAATTTGTTTACTGATATTAAAACCAATGTTGTTTTGCAGCAATATAAACTTTGTTTGGATGTTAAGTTGCATAATATGTTCAAACATGTTATGTGTTATTATAATATCTCAATTTACAGTGAGAATCACCTTTTAAACCAGTTCAGAAGAAGGGAAATTTATAGACTGTGGAGATAGCACACAAGCGTGACATGGTAATGGGGACTTTCATTTTGCAAGTTTGTTTTCTAGTGACCTATGCTCCAAAGAACTCAAGGAAACCTACAGACTAGAACTCCAAATATTGCTTTGAATAAAAGATTGACTGGATCTTGATTCAAAAGTCAGATGTGATATTTGATAACACTCCTTTCTAAAAGTAAACGACTGCTGTGTATTGTGCACAGGGCACTGAAATCATCAGGGTACAGAATATTCTCCTTAGAAATGTGTAAACTGTAAATAAAATGAGGCACAGATGTAGTACGGGGTAGAAAGAGCAGCACAAATTATGAGAGACGTAACTGATACATCTCAATCGGTCCTCAAACTATTACTGATATATTTTTTTTTTTCAAAACAGGTTTATTGTTTTAACATACAAGAGAAATATCATAACAATTTTATACAAGTAATTAAAAATAGATATGATTATAACATTCAACAAAACAACTAAAGTATTTACAAAGACATCCACTACAATCAGATCAATTAATTAAACTAAAATACCATGCTATTGAAATTAGGATTTTATTTACAAATTTTGTAAATTATCCCATACAATATAATAAGATGTTTTTCTAGTTGTTCTTGACCTAATTGTGTTTATTTCCATATGGCACACTATATTCATAACATTTTTAAATTCATTGAATGAAGGAGGTGTATCTGAAATCCAATTTCTGGTTATTATTTTCCTAGCCACTGCTAGAATAGACCATAACAAGGGAAGCTTAACCTTTTTAACACTTTGAGGTACAGGTGTGTTGAATAATATAAGAGATTTAGAAATAATGAAATTATCTGTAAAAGAGCCTGCAAAATTCATTAACTGACTTCCAGTATTCTTTCAATTTTATACAGTCATAAAACATATGAGCCCAGTCAGCATTAATTTCTACATTACATCTCTTACATAGATTATCTTTATTATTTATTTTATTCATCATCAAAGGTGTATAAAAGATGTAAAATTTCCATGTATAAAGTCTCCAGACAATGGAAGACGTAGTTCTATAGGCAGATTCAATATATATTGTTTATCTTGTTGATTTGGTGGGTCCCCATTAATAGAAGTGAAATAATTAAAGTATGTATCTACACTGTAAAAGTTTCTTGTCTGATAATTTTATGTATGTATGAAAGTTTACCTTTATCAGAAACTTTATGTTGTAAATTTAATATCAAGTAATCAATCAGTGTTGGAATAGATTCTTTAACTGTTATAGACATTAGATCTATTCTATCAATGAGATGTTGTCTAAAGGTCTGAACCTCTAACCAGCAAGTTTCTCTTAGATCAAATTCTTGTTTTAAGAAATCTAGATTTTTAACTTTATTATCAGATATCAACTGATACCAGTACTTTAGATCATTATCTATAGCTAAATGAGTTCCTTCAGAAGTAGATGACAAAAGCATACCCTGAGTATACATTATAGGGAATATAATAAAATTCCATTCCCTATACTTAGGGTGCATGAATATAAAGTTACGATAGCTAATAATAATATTTAATGGGTAACAAACCATATGTTTAGGTGTAATAGGTGAAGTACAAAATTCCTTTAGTAACCATAACATGGAGTTATTTACAATCATATTTTTATGTGTTAAGGAGATTTTCATGAAGTGCATACTAATTAGCTCCCAATGATCTTTCCATTTTGCAACATATGACTGATCTATTAATAAAGTAATAACTTTTACAATAGAAAAGATAGTAGATAAATTAAAGTCTGGAAAAGAAATACCCCCTTGAGACCAGCTATTAGTATGTTTCTTTCATGCAATCCTAGGTCTATTAGGTGCCCATAGGAAATGTAACATTAGTGTATTCAGTTTCTTGATAATTATTTTTGTAGGTGGAAGTATTATTGATTGTATTAAGTATAAAATCTTGGGGAATATTATCATTTTAATAATTGTAAGTCTCTCCTCCATAGTAAAAAACATATTATTCCAGGTATTAAAAAGATTTTGTATATTAAGAAAACGGGTATTATAATTATTATATATAATAGATTTAATATCTTTAGATAGTATTATACCTAAATAAGTTATCTGACCTGAATTGGGTACATATTTAGTAAAATCACTAATGAGAATATTTTTTGTGTATATATAGGTAGTATTTTAGTTTTTTCTTCATTGAATATTAAACCAGAAATACTTTTAAAATTCATCATTTTATCAAATAGAGACTGCATAGAAGAATTAGATCCTGCTGATGTAATTAGAACATCATCTGCAAAAAGTTGAATTTTGGATGTTGTATTTTCATCTATTTCAAAACCCTCTATGTCAGTACTGTTTCTGATCAAATTAGCCCAAAGCTCCATTACTAAAGTGAATAATAGTGGAGAAAGTGGGCATCCTTGTTTTGTACCTTTAAGAATGGGTATTTTTGTGAAACATATGTTCCTACCTTAATATAAGCCAACGTTCCTTTGTATAAATGCTCAATTAGATTTACAAATGCATCTGAGAAGTTTGTGCACTTCAGTAAGGTAAACAGATAGTCCCAACTTACTGAATCAAATGCTGAACTTATATCAAGACTAATAAGTGTTAAATCTTTCTTTTTCCTATTTGCAAAATCAATTAATGTTAAAGTTCTTCTAATATTATCAAAAGTATTTCTATTTACAATGAAGCCTGTCTGATCTATATCTATAATGCGGAATGATTGTCTTCAATCTATCAGCAAAAATACTCATAAACATTTTATAATCAACATTAAGTAATGAGATGGGCCGATATGAAGTACATCTAGTTGGATCTTTATTAGGTTTTAAAATTGGCGAAATAAATGTATATTGCCAAGATGGGGTGTTATTAACTCAGTTTGGGCCAAAATAAAAACCTTATGTATTAATGAATATGTACTTTTAGAAAGGATTTTATATATCTCTGGTATAATACCATCATTACCCGGTGCTTTGTTTGATTTAAGCTTATTTATTTGTGTAATAACCTCTGTATATGAAATACTTTTGTCCAATAGTTTAATCTGTTGTTTATTAAGCTTTTTATTCATGTTTGTGGTTATAAACTCCTTTATTTTATCTTTAGGTTCCATGTTAATATTATTATTGTTAATATTGTGAAAGTGATTTCTAAATTCATCTAGTATTTCTGGTAGACTAGAAACATTCTTCTTTTTCCTTAGAGAAAAGATTTCTTTGATATGGTTTTGTTTATTCAACCTTTTTGTTTTATTTTTAAGTCTATGTAAGTATTTTGAGTTTATTGAGTAAGACAAAAACTTGTATTTCTCTAGAGTTATTTTAACTTTATGAGTTAAAATTTCTTTGTATTTCTCATTTAGTTTGTTTATTTCTTCAATGACTTTCTTATCCATAATATTTTCTTTATTATTATGTTTATAAGAGTCTAATTTACTTTGAATATCTAACAATTCCTTATCCCAAGATTTCCTTTTATTGTTATACCATCTTATACTTTGTCCATATAGATATGATTTTAAGGCATCCCAAACATAGACAATGGAGACTTCAGGAGTATTATTTATGTCTAGAAAATGTTGTACTTCTGAAAGTATATATTCTTTATAGTCTTTTAGTTGAGTTAAGTATACTGGTATCCTTTTGATCTGAACATTATGAGTATTTTTTATCATGAATTCGAAAACAATTGAATTATGATCAGATATAGGACATGAAATGATTTTGGAATTAATTAAATCTGTTACCATCTGGTTAGAAATAAAGACCCTATCTATTTTTGAATAAGTTTTGTATCTGTTAGAAAAAAGGTGTATGGTAATGATTTTGAATCTATCTGATTATTAATATCATTCAAATGATAAGAATTAGCAAAATCATTTAAATGTTTTGCATTGGATGTAATTCTTCTTTTTCCTATAGTGGTAGTATCACTTTCATGTAGTATACAATTAAAGTCACCAGCTAAAATAATATCTCCTATAGAGAATGATATGATCTTATCAAGATGATGTTTCACTGTATTAATTCCAATTCCAGGTATCCAATATACATTAATTAAAGTGTAAGTCTTCCCATTAATTTGTATTGTAACCATACAAAACATTCCTTTGTCATCCTGATAAGACTTAATGGTTTTAGGAATGGGCATATTTTTATTCCATAAAATAGCCACTCCTCTTTTTCTGAGTGTGCTCTGAACTAACCAATACTGTATATTTGTTTGTGGCTAGTTTATCAATATCTTTTTCAAGAGATGGGTTTCTTGCACGAAGTCTTAGTTGGCCTTATGTAAATTAATGTATCTTATTAGGCTTGCCCTTTTACACGGATTATTCAATCCATTAATGTTTAAAGAAATTCCTTTTAAAGATGTCATTTGGCATTTTAAAACTTAAGAATCTTATGATCAAAATAACAAATAACAACATAAGTAATGTTACATCTCCTCCTTTAGGTGTACCTTTAAATATAGCTGTATTTATTGAATCTCTTATGGGATTTTGTATAGGATTCAATTTTGTTTGTAATGACAATGAGTGTACAAAATATATTGTGGATGTCAAAACTATATACATATAACAATGAACAAGTGAAAATAATGTAAGGATTAAACCTTGCATCCAGCCTGGAGTTAAAAGCTCCAACTTAGAGTAGTATTTACCACTCAAGTTAACCCCCTACCCTAAGCAGCAGTACCTCAGCTACCACCTTATCAATTTAATACGGGTTATATTTAACTTAAATTAACAGCTTTCAATTCAATTATCTAGCAAGACAAGACTACACATTTGATAAAACAGCATCATATAAACTAAAATAAACTTTTTTTTTTTTAAACTATTCATACTACTATATACATCTATGTAATATAATACACTTGTATTCAAATAGCATTCAAATAAACTTGATATTAGGAACCAAGAGGAGAGAGAGAAATAAAAGATGTGAAAGAGGGAGAGAGTGTGAAAGAAAGAGAGAGAAAAAAAAAAAAAAGGAAGGTATATTTACATATTAATTTATTCAAATTATGTAAAAATAAGTTCTAACATTCATTTAAATCAAAAACTTTGGCTAATATGGTTCAGACATTACATATATTAAGATGCATCTATTTTTTGTCATGTAAATGCAGTCAACAGCTTCCAAAAAAAAAACCTTGAATTGCTTGTATATGAGCATTTTACTCATACTCATTATTGTCAATAGAATAAAATATTATATTTATAGAAATTGTTATAAATCATACTGCATAGTTATGCAAATTCTCAGAAACACTTGCATTATTGTAAAAAAAAATCTGTATTTTGTATGTCTATACTACTGCTTTAAAATATATCACATGACAATTTCTTCCAGTATAGAGTTATAAAGTTATTTATGCTTGTCAATCAGATGAATTAAATGAGTTATAGTAATGTATATGTTTGGAACATACGTTTTTTAACACAGATTAGTATGCAGCAGTCAAGTAGATTTTCAAAAACACTTGAATAAATGTTTCATTTTCTATGCCTTCTAAAATAAGACATTTACTTACTACAAGAAACTGCATCATTTAAAATCATTATAACTGACATATTTTATGAATTATAACATAAATATTTAAGTAATTATATAAAATAACTCACATTTAAATGTAAAAGAGTTCATTTTCCTTCACATAGTCGCATTTGCATCAGTTCTGCTTCCTGGTAGAGTGTTCTTCCTGAATCTGTGATGTGTCAGTGTGATATCTGGGTCAAAGGTCAGATTGACTGCTTTCAGCTTCTCTGTGAGAATTCTGAGAGTTGAAGCTTTTGAAACAGCTCAAGGACACTGTTCATGAGGTAGCCCACATCCCAGATTGTCTCCCTTAACATTTTGGTGGGAAACTTGTTAAAAACTAGTGACAAACATTCATTTAGCAGTGTAAATGCATCTAAACATGACAAAACCTTCGCGATGTATTTTACAGGTTATTACAGCCTCTATGTAAGTGAAATTAAGCCCAAAGTTATTAATAAGTAATAAAACTCAATATTTTTGTTCCAACTCAATTTTTATGCAAATCTTATTATTTACTGTGTCTATATGATCAAAAGCATTTCTATATATTAATATGAGAAAAAAATAAAGAGAAAGAATAAAGAAAAGAAAAGAGAGTAGAAAATAAAAGAGTGTAAAGCAGAAATAAAAAAATGTAAGAGAAAGCTATAAGAAGTATATACAATGGAATATTACTTACTGTTTATATTAATAGAGTTAAAAATAAAACATATTATTTACTATTATTTAGTTCTAATTATTATTAGTTAAAGCATGACAGATTATTTACAAACAAGCATAAGCAGTATGATCAAGAAAGTATAATTAGGAATAGCATTTGAAGAACATATAAACTTTTTACAAGGAATAAATATGTTATTATTCCATTTATCATATTTTCATTACTCTTCTCTCCCTGCCCTCCCCCACCCTTTACCCACTACATAATCTAAATAGAATGTCATTGTTTAAACGAAAAAAAGAAGAAAAGGAGAAAAAAAAGAAAAAAAATGTATCAAATCACTGACCTTGCTTCTCTTTTTCAGAAAGAGAAACAAATTGAATAATAGATTGTTATTAGTTCCTCAGATATTTTGACTGGTTATGAAACAAAACATTTCTTTGCACACAGAGAATAACTTTGATTAAATCTTTTTCAGAACATTTGTGGCTTTCTGGAAATGCAGGAACTATATTTAAAAAGATTAATAATGAAGTAAAATGATGAGAGAAAAAAAGAAAAAAAACAGAACAAATCATTTGTTCTTTAGTCTCTTCTTCTTCTCTGAAGTCTTCCACAAAGTTTCAGTTGCCAGTATCTTTAATGAAGGACTAGCCCATTCCATTTCCTCTATTTTATCCAAAATCTTATTTTTTTTGATAAACAGTAAAGCAGAGTCTAAGTCATCAAAAATTTTAGGACCATCAGGAAGGAAGATTTTTTAGCTTGGCAGGAAACAGAAGGTATGTTTTAAACTGTGCTTTTTTAAGCTCCCTTATTAGTGGCAGAAAAACTTTTCTTTTAGCTATTACCAAGGAGGAATAGTCATTGTCAAAACGCACAGTTGTCTCATTAATCTTAACAGGAGCTTTAGCCCAAGCAGATTTAAGAACCATCTCTTTATCAAAAGATGATAGAAATCTAACTATAACTGATCTAGGATAGTTTTTGTTAGAGTTAGTATTAGCTATAGATCTATGTGCTCTTCGATACCAAAAGAGAATGCTTCTGGTAAGTCTAAAGTTTTAGGGAGCCATGTTGTTAAAAAAAAGTAATATTGTTACCTTCAATATTTTCTGGCAGTCCAAAAATCCTAATGTTATTGCCTAGATCTATTTTCCAAATCATCCAGCTTTGTTTGTAAATGTGTATTTTGTTTCAGCAGAAACTCAATGTTGATTTCCTCTTCTTGGATTCTATTTTCCATGTCATTCACAGCTTCTTCTATGCCTGTCATCTGGATCTTCTGTTGTTGCAGGTCTATATGTAACAAGTCTATTTGTTTTGTAGTTTTTTCTATGAAGGTATCAATTTTAGTATCCATTTTATCCATCTTAGCAGTAAGTTGCTGGATTATAGTTATCAGAGACTGAAGTTCTTTCTTGATGCTGGAGTCTTGAGAATTTGTCTTACTGGAACTCATTTCAGACTGATAAACTGACAGGAAATTTCCAATGTGATTTCTGACAGGAATATTGTTAAAATTTCCTTTCTTTTTTAGATATAGTTCAAGAACTATATAAAACAAACATATTTAGAAAGAAAATTACTTCAAAATTTAATTTTTTAAGTAATTAATTCCTGTCAGTATAATGAAATTGGTGGAGCTGAAGAAATCTGCTGCTATCCTGTGTTCATCCTTGGCCACGCCTATTACTGATATTTTTGAAAGCTGGAATTGCATTTGCAGTCAGAACTGAAGTGA
This sequence comes from Protopterus annectens, assembly GCF_019279795.1. NCBI lineage: Eukaryota > Metazoa > Chordata > Ceratodontiformes > Protopteridae > Protopterus > Protopterus annectens. The sequence continues at coordinate 312,630,785 of NC_056732.1, forward strand.
TGTAGTGCTCTGTGTCTTCAGTGCTTTATTGGCATTCAGTAAAGAATGCTTGTTTGCATCTCTGGTCAGAAGGCAAAATGGAAGCTGTGCCGCACATGTGTGGTATGTACTACAGCAGTTGTTTAGTACAGTTTGAAAGGAGAGAAAATGTCTTTAGTTGTTCAACTTAATCATATCAGAGGATGGTACTGGTGTAACAATAACTAGCTAGAGCACTGAAATGAGACATTTAATTTAGTCTTTCCTAGTACAAGATTAATAGTTCTGTTATAATATTCCATGTACTAATGGTCCATTTACATCAGTCTTGGTACATATTATTCCGATTCACTTTATGGCTCAACACTTTATTAAACAATTCTAAAAAGTGTAATTTGGACCAGTTTAGCAGAACCACCAAATAAAAAAGAAACAGCATCCAATATGTTCAAAAGCAATATTTTGTGACCGTTAAGATTACTAGCCTTCACAAAACTGCAGACTGCAAACTCTTGTCACTAGTGGCATAACTTAATGGCACATCATTTCATTTTTTATTTCTCTTCGTTTTAAAAGTTCAGACCAGTAAAACAGATGTCCTGGCTCATATGAACTTGATGTACTGGCTTAAGGCCTGCAAAAGCTTCAACTCTGCCCCATAAAACACATCCATTTGAGGGCATAAAATAATTAAATTGCTTTAGCATGATACAAATGTAAGGTGGCAGAAAATCGTGAAGTTCACACACGTAGTATAATAAGATTCTATCTCTGCAATGAGATTCTATTTAATATTTGTCTCCCTTAACATTTTGGCGAGAAACTTGTTAAAAACTAGTGACAAACATTCATTTAGCAGTGTAAATGCATCTAAACATGACAAAACCTTTGCAATGTATTTTACAGGTTATTACAGCCTCTATGTAATTGAAATTAAGCCCAAAGTTATTAATAAGTAATAAAACTCAATATTTTTGTCCCAACTCAATTTTTATGCAAATCTTATTATTTACTGTGTCTATATGATCAAAAGCATTTCTATTTATTAATATGAGAAAAAAAAATAAAGAGAAAGAATAAAGAAAAGAAAAAGAGAGTAGAAAATAAAAGAGTGTAAAGCAGAAATAAAAAAATGTAAGAGAAAGCTATAAGAAGTATATACAATGGAATATTACTTACTGTTTATATTAATAGAGTTAAAAATAAAACATATTATTTACTATTATTTAGTTCTAATTATTATTAGTTAAAGCATGACAGATTATTTACAAACAAGCATAAGCAGTATGATCAAGAAAGTATAATTAGGAATAGCATATGAAGAACATATAAACTTTTTACAAGGAATAAATATGTTATTATTCCATTTATCATATTTTCATTACTCTTCTCCCTGCCCTCCCCACCCTTTACCCACTACATAATCTAAATAGAATGTCATTGTTTAAACAAAGAAAAGAAGAAAAGGAGAAAAAAAAGAGAAAAAAAATGTATCAAATTACTGACCTTACTTCTCTTTTTCAGAAAGAGAAACAAATTGAATAATAGATTGTTATTAGTTCCTCAGATATTTTGACTGGTTATGAAACAAAACATTTCTTTGCACACAGAGAATAACTTTGATTAAATCTTTTTCAGAACATTTGTGGCTTTCTGGAAATGCAGGAACTATATTTAAAAAGATTAATAATGAAGTAAAATGATGAGAGAAAAAAGAAAAAAAAACATAGAACAAATCATTTGTTCTTTAGTCTCTTCTTCTTCTCTGAAGTCTTCCACAAAGTTTCAGTTGCCAGTCTCTTTAATGAAGGACTAGCCCATTCCATTTCCACTATTTTAGCCAAAATCTTATTTTTTTTGATAAACAGTAAAGCAGAGTCTAAGTCATCAAAAATTTTAGGACCATCAGGAAGGAAGATTTTTTAGCTTGGCAGGAAACAGAAGGTATGTTTTAAACTGTGCTTTTTTAAGCTCCCTTATTAGTGGCAGAAAAACTTTTCTTTTAGCTATTACCATGGAAGAATAGTCATTGTCAAAACGCAGTTGTCTCATTAATCTTAACAGGAGCTTTAGCCCAAGCAGATTTAAGAACCATCTCTTTATCAAAAGATGATAGAAATCTAACTATAACTGATCTAGGATAGTTTTTGTTAGAGTTAGTATTAGCTATAGATCTATGTGCTCTTTCGATACCAAAAGAGAATGCTTCTGGTAAGTCTAAAGTTTTAGGGAGCCATGTTGTTAAAAAAGAAGTAATATTGTTACCTTCAATATTTTCTGGCAGTCCAAAAATCCTAATGTTATTGCGCCTAGATCTATTTTCCAAATCATCCAGCTTTGTTTGTAAATGTGTATTTTGTTTCAGCAGAAACTCAATGTTGATTTCCTCTTCTTGGATTCTATTTTCCATGTCATTCACAGCTTCTTCTATGCCTGTCATCTGGATCTTCTGTTGTTGCAGGTCTATATGTAACAAGTCTATTTGTTTTGTAGTTTTTCTATGAAGGTATCAATTTTAGTATCCATTTTATCCATCTTAGCAGTAAGTTGCTGGATTATAGTTATCAGAGACTGAAGTTCTTTCTTGATGCTGGAGTCTTGAGAATTTGTCTTACTGGAACTCATTTCAGACTGATAAACTGACAGGAAATTTCCAATGTGATTTCTGACAGGAATATTGTTAAAATTTCCTTTCTTTTTTAGATATAGTTCAAGAACTATATAAAACAAACATATTTAGAAAGAAAATTACTTCAAAAATTAATTTTTAAGTAATTAATTCCTGTCAGTATAATGAAATTGGTGGAGCTGAAGAAATCTGCTGCTATCCTGTGTTCATCCTTGGCCACGCCTATTACTGATATTTTTGAAAGCTGGAATTGCATTTGCAGTCAGAACTGAAGTGATGTAGTGCTCTGTGTCTTCAGTGCTTTATTGGCATTCAGTAAAGAATGCTTGTTTGCATCTCTGGTCAGAAGGCAAAATGGAAGCTGTGCCGCACATGTGTGGTATGTACTACAGCAGTTGTTTAGTACAGTTTGAAAGGAGAGAAAATGTCTTTAGTTGTTCAACTTAATCATATCAGAGGATGGTACTGGTGTAACAATAACTAGCTAGAGCACTGAAATGAGACATTTAATTTAGTCTTTCCTAGTACAAGATTAATAGTTCTGTTATAATATTCCATGTACTAATGGTCCGTTTACATCAGTCTTGGTACATATTATTCCGATTCACTTTATGGCTCAACACTTTACTAAACAATTCTAAAAAGTGTAATTCGGACCAGTTTAGCAGAACCACCAAATAAAAAAAAAACAGCATCCAATATGTTCAAAAGCAATATTTTGTGACCGTTAAGAGTACTAGCCTTCACAAAACTGCAGACTGCAAACTCTTGTCACTAGTGGCATAACTTAATGGCACATCATTTCATTTTTTATTTCTCTTCATTTTAAAAGTTCAGACCAGTAAAACAGATGTCCTGGCTCATATGAACTTGATGTACTGGCTTAAGGCCTGCAAAAGCTTCAACTCTGCCCCTTAAAACACATCCATTTGAGGGCATAAAATAATTAAATTGCTTTAGCATGATACAAATGTAAGGTGGCAGAAAATCGTGAAGTTCACACACATAGTATAATAAGATTCTATCTCTGCAATGAGATTCTATTTAATATTTGAAATCCACAGCTCCTTATAGTAAATGTAATGATGTTTTAAAACATAAATGATATCTTACCACCCAAAAAATGTATTTTTAAAATTACAGCTCAGATGAAAACGATATCAACCACATTTACAGAGTTGATTTCAGTGTTCTCCTTTTATATGATAGTGACTGGGTGTGCTGTACTAATGACATCACTGATCACATCAATAGAGACACACTTACTACTGACCACTTTAAAATGACATCATAAGTATTGTTAAAACCAGGATGCACAAATATCCATAATGGCTTTTGTAGATGTTAACCCAATATTACATTTCTTAGCTGTTCATTGTTGAGGTTATAATAAAAACTATTCTGTATTAAATGTATCTTGGTAAGACCATTCACAAACCTCTGCCAAAAGCTATAACTCTTCTAGAAAAGTCTACTGAATACCATTTCAAATCAATTGTGCAAATCATACATTTGTTCGAGGTACTTACTCTCTTACTTTTATTTAGTTAGTTAGTTAGTTAGTTAGTTAGTTAGTTAGTTAGCTAGTTAGTTAGTTATGCTGATATCTGTTAATTAGGTAAGTTGGCTGACCACAGTCACTTTTCAGCATTAACCCTGACCTTAAGTCAAGGGTAAATGCAATACATATACAAACAATTTAAGCTAGACTATTATAACAGAAATGACAATAGTAAGTCAGATTTGGGAAATGAGATGAGTTCTCTCATTCCCTAACCTTGTTAACATTTATTTATTTATAGGTTCATAGGTTCAAAGGTTCATAGGTAGGTACTAGGCTATCTGCCCGAAGGTATTTATAAGCCTAGCCAGAATGCGTTGGCTTTTGCTGCCCCCTTAGATTAGTTCCCTGTGCCTCTGTCCAGCAGATCCACTGAAGTGATTCCCGGGATAAACTTACTGTTTCCCATCCACTCGTCAAAGTTTCTCTTGAAGAGTGTTAGTGAGGAGCTCTGTCTAATGTAGCTTAGAATCTTGTTCCAAAGCATGGGAAGTCTCTGGGACAGGAATCTATCCCTCCAGCATGTCCTATTTATTGTTGTGGTGAGGTTTAGATCCCTAGAGCATGTGGCTCGAGGGGTAAAGTTTTCTTTAGGTGGAGCATGTCCATCAATTCTGGGTTGGACATGGCTTTGTATGTCAGGCAGAGATCACCTCTGAGTAGGTGGTATGCAATCACGTACAGCTGGAGTTTCTTCAGATAAGCAGCATAGGGCATCTGTTTGAGGCCAGTGATCCTCTTAGTGAGGTACTTCTGTGGTCTTTCCAGCTGTTGCAGGTGTCTTGTAAGGTACATTCCAAATGGGGCATTGTACTCTATGATGGGTCTGATGAGTGATGAGTAGAGGGGCACAATGACCTCTTTTGATCTGGATGCAAAGCCTTTTGTGATTAGGTGGGCCACATAGAAGGATTTTCTAACCACTTTGGCAATGTGATTATCAAAGGAGAGATTACTATCTACTTGGGTCTCCGGATCCCTTATTACACTTTCTGTATTTAGGGGACTACCACCTATGTGGTAGTTTGTGGGTACTTTTTTTCCAAAAGGGATGACTCTGCACTTTTTGGCATTTAGCTTGAGGCCATGATTTTGACACCAGGTATCCATCTCAGTGAGACCCTTTTGGAGGATGTCTGTATCAGCCGGAGAGTCAATTACAGCCCCTATTTTGGAGTCGTCTGCGAACTTGGTCAGCCATAGTTCTCCTGTGATTGCCGGTACCTCTGAGAAATATATGCTGAACAGGAGGGGTCCTAGGACTGAGCCCTGGGGAATGCCACTTGTAACTGGTTTAGAGTCAGACCAAGCTCCCAAAACTCCACCATGTGTGTTCTGTCCGTGAGTCAATTGGCAACCCATCTTGTGACATAGGGGCTTATGTTCAGGTTGGGGAGCTTGTCTATAATACCAGAATAGGGAATGGTGTTGAAGGCCTTTGCCAGGTCTAGATAGGCTGTTTGTACAAACTTTCCCTCGTCTATAGCCTTGGTAACTGTCTCAAAGAAGTCCACCAGGTTTAGGAGGCATGATCTGCCCTTAACAAAGCCAAATTGGGTAGGGGCCAGTGTCTGGAGGTTTCCATTGTCTCTGTTAATGAGTTCCATGATGATGTGCTCCATAGCCTTGCAGACCAAGCTAGTCAGGCTTATAGGGCAATAATTCCCAGAGTCTGTTGTGGCTCCACCTTTGTAGAGCAGAATAACCATTGCAGTGTGCCACTCTATAGGTACGTAGCCTGTGGAAAGGCTGAGTTTGAAAAGTGTGTTTGGGTGAGGGGTTAGTTCATCTTTGAGCTCGTGTAGGTCGTAGCCTGGAACACCATCCGGTCCTACTGATGCTGTGTTTTTGGCTTTGGAGAGGGCTGTTTTAACCTGAGTGTCTGTGATTTCAGGAGCTCTTCATTCTTCTGGTATGGTTATGGGCCCTTTTGGGGGTGAGAGGGGGATGAAGTTTGCACTGAACCTGTCTGCCAGGATATTGGCAATACTAGTTGGTTCAGTGTATTTTGTGTCATTCTGCACTAACTCCGAGCAGATCTGAGCATCGCCACTTAGATTATTGACATAGCCAAAGAATGCATTGTGGTTATCTTTGGAGTCCTTGGCAATTTTTCTTTCGAAGCTCGTCTTGGACGATTTTATGAGGGATCATAGTTTCTTGCTGATACTAATCAGAGATGTCTTCCCTTATTGGGATTTTACTCTTTTCTGTACTAAAAATCCCTGGCCAAAATGCTAGAAAAATGCATCCATACCCAGATGCTAAACTATCTCCTAGACAGCAACATCCTGTCACCTACTCAGCATGGTTTCAGACCTGCCCATAGTACCACTACAGCCCTCCTTTGCTTCACAGACACAGTATACCATCTCAAAAATGAAGGCCTACAAGTGTCAACTCTTTTTTTGGATATGTCCAAAGCATTTGACACAGTCGCACACCAAATCCTGCTAAACAAACTAAACCAATATCATCTATCAAATTCCACTCTTACCTGCTTCTAAAGCTACTTAACTGACAGGTATCAAGCTGTGAAATGGGAAAATTCTCTCTCTCCTCAGCTGCCCATAACTATAGGAGTCCCACAGGGTTCTATCTTAGGACCATTACTATTCACAGTCTTCACAAATGACCTTCACACCTCCACACAGCATGCATCTATAATTCAGTATGCAGATGACACTACCTTAATCTGTGCTGCACAAAACATTCCCACCCTCCTGCAAACAACTCAACTAGCATTCTCTGATGTTGAAAACTACCTTACCAAAGCCCAACTTATCCTCAATCCAAAGAAAACTCAGCTTATGATTATAACCAGTTCTAACAAAAACACTAACAGTCAATTCACTATCTACTCCACAAATGCTACTCCAATTGCTCCAGTGGCACAGGCTAAGCTACTGGGAATAACCATAGACTCCCACCTAAAATTTGATAGTCATCTCAACTTAATTATTAAAAAAAGTACATGCCAAACTGGGGTCACTCTACTGTATCAAACCATTTCATACTAACAACACAAGATCAGCCATTGCTCACTCCCAACTTCTCTGCACCCTACACTATGCATCTCCCATTCTGACTAATCTCAACAAAACTGAACTAAGCAAAATGGAAGCCTGCTATAACAGAATTGCTCACTTTGCTGCAAATCGCTCATATAGAACTCATCACTGTACTGCTTTGCGACAGCTCCACTGGCTTGAACTGCCCAACCTCCTAACCTACAATCAGCTCTGCCTCTGTCATTCTATCTATTACCTCCCCAATAAGTGTCCTGCCCTCAAAAACCTAGTACAACATCACTCAGCCAAAAGGCCTCTTAGATCATCAAGCAAACTACTACTAGAAGTCACCAACAGCTACAATAGCTTTGCAGATGCACTATATAGTAGTTCAGTGGCTAGAAAATGGAACTCTGTCCCTACTAGCATTCAAAACACATCATCTAAAGCCTCCTTTAAAGACTTAAATAGGACAATATCTCAAGAAAAGTTGGCAGTGCCATGATTGCTCCCCAGGTTAATGAAAGCAGATAACATATACATACTAAATCTGGAGCACTTGATAATAGTCTTCAATCTTACTCACAAACACTGGCTAATCTACAATGTCTGTACTGTACCTGTGTACTATGTATGTATTCTACCTATGTTCCAAATTTCAGCTGTACACCACAAATCTATTAATTACCTTTATTTTTAAAATTAATATTTTTTGGTTTGTTCTCTCCACTGTAACTGTTTATGTGCCGCATACCACTGTAAAAACATGTATCTTGTAATTTGTGTGTATACTGATCATGTCTAAATAACTAAATGTGTCTGTAATTTTTCTTTGTGGAGCTTTTCCCCCCAGGCCTCTGCTGAAAAAGGGCTTTTTCGGCACAGTCAGACACCCCCGGTTAACAAATGTAAAATAAAATAAAATAAATAAATAAATAAATAGTTTCCTCCTTCTATTATATAGCTTGTTTACGGCAGGGGTCCACCAGACTGGTTTCTTTTTCTTGGAGGAGTGAGTCTTGGTTTTGCTTGGGATAGCATGATCCATGCATTCTTGTAGGTGCCCGTATAATGCATTAGTAGAGGATTTTGTAGCTTGGACAGCGTTATCCTTTAGCATGGAGGCTTTGAAACTTTCCACCTCGGCCTTAAGTAATGTGAAGTTTGCTTTTGAAAAGTTTTTCACGTTGGTTTCCTTGCCCAGGGATGGGGGTGGAATGTTGATATCCAAAGTGCTTTGTTTAAGGTCAGATCTAACCAGCGAGGGGTTGACCTCCGGTGTGGAACACTGGTCGCCCATGTTGGTGATGACCAGGTCCAGTATGTTGTTGCCTCTGGTGGGAGTGTTGACCATTTGATCAGGATATTTGAGTTTATAAATTCTAGGAAATGTTGGGCATGGGAGTTAGTACTTGATTAGTTCTCCCATTTAATGTTTGAGTAGTTGAAATCACCCAATATTAGGGTGTTTGGTAGGACCTTTATGTTTCCCAGTGTTTCCAGAAATGTGGAATGGGGGTCCTGGGACATGGTGGGTGATCTGTAGCAAGCTACAATTTGAATTGCAGTTTTGCCCATTGTTAGTTGCATGTGGATGATCTCTGAAGCATCGTGCTGTGCCACTAACCTGGAGGTGTGGGTATCCTTGATGAATATGGATACTCCCCCGCCGCTTGTATTTTGGTTGGGGTTTTGTGGCTGAAATGTATGGTATGAGTTGTAGCCTGAAAGTGCTGGGGTGCTCTCTGGAGCCTTAAACCAGGTTTCTGTTACTGCACATATATCAACTTTCTCCATACTTAGTAGTGCCTCAAGTGCGTGCATTTTGAGGTTTAGACGTCTGGCACTGAGTAGCATTACTCTCAGATTTTTGTTACTTGTGCTATTTACAGCAGTGGATTTGTCTTTTGAGCCTTGCCTAAAAAAGGCACTATGGGGGTGGCAAGAACCTTGGCCAGTATTCAAAAGCCTAAGGGTCTTGAAACATGAGGCACAGTGCAACAAAAACTAATAAACAATAAAACACTGTGGAGAGGACAAACCACACCGGACAGCCAAGATGTATTAAACAGATTTATTAATAAATGAATAAATCTGTTTAATACATCTCGGCTGTCCGGTGCGGTTTGTCCTCTCTACAGTGTTTTATTGTTCAAAAGCCTAAGGGTGACAGGTGCAAGCCATCTCTTCTGAAGCATGTGGCTTGTTGAGCATGTCATCCCAGGCGGACAGACACTGGATACCCATTGAATGACACCAGAAACTTAGTCAATTGTTGAAATTGATAATTTTTTTCTTTATACCGTGGTATCATTCTTGGTGAGGGCAGGATGCTACTCAGGGTCAGGGTCATACTGGCCTGGGCTATGTGATCAGAGAGCTCTTCCATGTCTCTTTTCATGTAGTCCAGGGAGGTACAGCTCAGGTCATTCACACCAACATGGACAATGACAGGGTCATATCTGTACTTATTCTGGAGTGACCTGAGTGTTTGTGTTATGTGGCAGATCCTGGCACCCAACAGGCAGCTAACAGTAACCTTCTCCTTATTCAGCCTAGTGAGTGGGACGTCAGTGTGCTTGACAATAGAGTCACCTATTACTAGTATGTTGGGTATGTTATTTTGCCTTAAGGGCTGTGATTGCGTGGCACACTGGTTTTGTGAAGTATGTGTTTCATAGTTTGTGTTGGGGGGTGGGGGATGCTTGGATGTCTGCTTTGGAGGTCTCCTTTGCTTTTGCAGATTTATTTAGAGCCTCCGAGTATGTTTTGTGCATTTATGTGTGTTTTTTGCCGGTGCTAATTTAATGGATCTGTGTGAGACTGGTGGTGTGATGCCAGTATTTCCCTTCTCCTCCTGACTGTCTGATCCAGTCTTGGGTTGAGAGAGCTTAGCCTCCAGTTTGGCTGTATAATTGTATGTCTTGCATGTATTTAATGTTTGGCGGTAGGAGGAGAGGGTTGTCTGTGTACATGTTGTAAGATTGCCTCAAAATGCCCAGATTCACCAGTTGGACTGGAGAGTATACCCGAAACTGCCCTTTGGACATGCCTGGCTAGGAACAGTGTACTGTTTTAATGAATGGCTGGTAAGGTCGAATAGAGAGCCTTGCATGTCTGTACAGTATAGGGGGGTCTAGTGCTAGGGTTTATAAGTGCTTGCTATGAGTTTTGAGCAAGTTCCGGGCTGAGAAATGAATGGCTTGAGTGCTTAAGTTGAAAGTTTGCCTAGTTCCAAGGAAAAATTGAAGAGGAGACTTTGTGGAGCCGGGAATTGTTATACCCTAGCTAACCAGCGCTGCCCAGTGCATAAAACTGGGCAAATGTGTTTTTTATAGCAGGGAAATTAAAAATTATCCCAAAATGGCCAATAAACTACTAATTTCTAGGCTGAAACCACTCCTCCAGGGACAGATAGTCTGCTCAAAGCTCCCCTCTCTCACAGGTGAACAGAGAAACTTCCTTCTATCCAAGTAAGGTACGGGCAAACACAAAGATTTGTAACACTGCCCTGAATTCAGCACTAACTTGAAAACTGGGCTACACTAGCTTAGAAAGGCAGGAAACCAGTATATATATATATATATATATATATATATATATATATATATATATATATATATATATACATTTTTTCAGAAAATAAAGTAGATACAATCAAAAAAACACTTTAAATGCACAGGAAAGGATGCTTATTGTTATATATCTCGTTTCAGAGTTGTAGTCAATGCCTCTAGTAATAAAGTTGGAAGAAACACAAATACAGTAAAAGCCGATGAATAAAGTGCAATTTTTTTATAAATATAAAACAGTAGAAAACAAACAAACTGATTTAAACAAGTTACCCAATTAACCAGGAAAAAGCTCAAAACTGAGCCCTGTTCCAGCAGTCTTCAATCAGACAAGTTCTAACTGCACACTCCTGCTACTAGGGTGCAGGGGAACCTTCTCCAAAAAAGTCGGCCTGGATCAGTGCTCAAGTTATACAAACAAAGCTATATTCAGCAGGCCTGAATTTGGTCTATGCTACAGCTACAAGGTGCACCAATTTCAGAAAGAAACAGTTCAAATAAGCAGGCACAATAAGCCTGTGACCAGAAATTCCAAGCCCAGAATGGTAGAATCCAACCCCTCCTCCCACAAGAGTGTAGCCCACAAACCTTCTTAATGTAGAATAACTAGCCTGAAGCCCAAGTGCTTAAACCAGATCTAATACACTTTTAGAATAGCAGACACTGAGCCTTCAATCAGCAATCTCCAGCTTAGAAGAATGTAAGCTATCTGTCCTGCCACAACAGTGCAGACCACAAACCTTCTTTATGTAAAACAACCTGTATGAAGCTCAAGTGCTTAAACCAAAATATTCAGAATAACAGTTACAATTTAATCAGGCTACTACCAAGCAGTAATAAATGCAGCAGAATAAATAAAATTGAGTACTTTTAAGAAGAGGCAAAAGCAAAATAAAGTAGGAGGTAACACAAATACAGTAAAATCAGATGAATAAAGTGCATTTTTTTAATTGTATTTCCTATTTTAATGCTTGTTTGGCTGATTATGTTGCTACTTCAAAAATGTCTTCACATCTGAATTTTCTGTTTGTCAGACATTGAGCTGACAATTGGTATGACTTAAACTGGTTACCAAGGTGATTCATTTTTGCATTATCTACAGCGGCCATCTTTGGAAGATTAAGTATGAAAGAAAATAGAAAATCAATATACTTATCTTATTTTCAGTACATGTGACAATGTATCTCTTTCAAACTTGTTTGATTAATGATCACTTGAATGTGATGCACTGATTGCAAAAGAAAATAAAATATGTCATTGTACAGGCACAGATAAATTATGCCTTACTACTGTGCTGGCACCTGGTTTTTGACACTTGTCATGATTTGTTGATTAATTAAGAAATTAATTAATTGGTTTTTGTTGACCAGAAAAATTCAAACTGGATGAAATCGATTTTCAAAGAGGGCCTAGGAGAAAAGCTCTACATTTAAGTTACACATGATGTACATTTATAATATCAGGGTAAAAACATCTATACATTTATTTATTATTATTTATCTATCCTTGTTCACTGGCAAATTCCAACTGGGTAATACCATTTTCAGGGAGGCCTGGGGAGAAAAGCTCCATTTGTTTACATGGCATTATACTTATTTCCACTTATTTAAACACAGAGAAGTCACATTTCTAGGTATTTTTATACAAATGCAATGGTTACAATTATACATTATAAGACTTTACAGAAGAAGAAGTTACTATTGAGAAAGCCCGTGCTCAATTTAGTGGATTGTACAGGCAGCAGGTATGTATAAAAATTGTTTTGTCATTTCTGTGAGAGTTTGAGAGTATTCTGTTTAAGGAGAGTATTTGGAGACACAAAGTCTTAACCTTGTGATGAGCATGTGGGACCAGGATTGGTTAATGGGTTCAAAGGTTCATAGAATGCTACTACTTGGCTAATGACAATAAGCCTAGCCATATTTATCCTGATTTGCTCAAGTTGTCGATGGTTAGGTGAGTGAGGATCACAGATGTAAAAGTCTATGGTGATCAATACTGGCCTCAAACAGATGCCCTATGCAGCCCGAATGAAGAAACTCCAGCTGAACTCGGTTGCATACCGCTTGCTCAGAGCTGATATCTGCCTGACATACAAGGCCATGTCCACCCCAGAATTGATGGACATGCTCCACCTAAAAAAAAACAAATACCCAAGAGCCACATGCTCTAGGGATCTAAACCTCATCACAGTGATAAATAGGATGTGCTGGAGGGATAGATTCCTGTCCCAGAGACTCCCCATGCATTGGAACAGGATTCCAATCTACATTAGGCAGAGCCCCTTACTAACACTCTTCAAGAGAAACCTTGACGAGTGGATGGATCATTGCAGTGGCTCTGCTGGACAGAGGCATAGGGAACTAATGGCTCTGCTGGACAGAGGAACAGGGAACTAATCTAAGGGGGCAATGAAAGCCAACACATTCTAGCTAGGCTTATAGATTCCCTCGGGCATATAGCCTAGTACTTACCGATGAACCTATGAGCCTAACACTAATTTCCTCTGTCCAGGAGGGACATCGGCACCACCTCAGGAGTGAATTCGCAGGTACCCATCCATTGATCTAGGTTGCATTTGAAGAGGGTCAGGGAGGGGCGCTGTTTCATGTGAAATGGAAGCATGTTCAAGAGAAGTAGAACTCTCTGGAATATGTATCTATCTCTCTAGCATGACCTGTTCATGTCAGGGACTAGGTTAAGATACCTGGAGCAAGTGACTCTCATGCAGTTTGATTTGCAGATGTGTAGCATTTCCATCAAGGCCAGGTCAGAGACTGCCGTGTAAGCCAGGCACAGGTCATCACCTAGCAACTTGTAGGAGACAGAATACAATGACATGGTTTTAGTCTTTCTGTGTAAGACTTGTTTTGTGCATCATGTAATTTTTTGTTGAGAAACCTCTGTGGTCTCCAGTTGTTGCAGATGTCTGATGAGGTACATACAAAAGAGAGCACTGTACTCAATTATTTGTGTGATGAGGACCAAGTATAGTAGAATTATAACATACTTAGATCTAGATGCAGTGCCACATAGAAGGATTACCTTACTACTGTGGATACGTGATGGCTAAAGTTCAGATTGCTATTAACCTGACTACCCAGATCACATACCACTGGGTCCATACTTCTGTCTATAATGTAATAAGCAGGGATGTCAGCTTTCCCAAAGGGAATAATAATGCATTTTTTTGCATTTAACTTTAATCCAGGCTTTGGCACCAATCATGTCTGTGTTAACCCTACCTGCAGTATATTAATATCATTGGGGGTTTTCAATGATAGCTCCCAGTTTGCAATTGTCAGCGAACTAGGTCAGCCACATGTCATCCACATTTGCCTGGACTTCTGATAAATAAATTCTGAACAGTAAGGGGCCCAACACAGATCCATTTGGTACGCCGCTGGTGACTGATCTTTTGCTAGAGGTGAAGTGACCCACTTTAACAATATGTGTCCTGTCAGTGAGCCAGTTGGTTACCTATCTGTTAATGTAGGGGTTAATTCCCAAATGGGAGAGTTTCTCTAAAATACCTAAGTGGGGCTTGTATTAAATATCTAGGCTAGGTCAAGATAGGTGGGATGCACTGTCTTTCCCTCATCCAGGGCCTTGGTGTCTTTCTTGAAGAAGTTAACCATGTTTAACAGGCATGTTCTATCTTTAACAAATCTGAGCTGCGTTGGGTCCAGACTTTGGAGATTACATATGTCTTTGTTAATAACATCCCTAATGATTCTTTCCATGGCCTTGCAGATGAGGCTAGTCAAGCTTATGGACCTATAATTCTCTGGGTCAGTTGATGGTCACCCTTTGTCCAGAGGGATTATTGTTGCTCTTCTGCATTCTGCCAGAACATAGCCATTTCACAGGCTGTGGTTAAACAGGGATCCAAGTGGGTCTGCTAGGACATGCTTTTAAGTTGTTTAAAAGGAAACCAGGGATGTTGTCTGGTTCCACTGATGCTGTGTTTTTGGACTTGAAGAGTGCAGAGATTACGTGCTGTCTTGAGATAATAGGCTGTGGAATGGTGGCAGGTATACTTTGGGGGAAGACTGGAATGGAAAGGGGGTGACGTTTCCTCCAAATCTGTCAGTTAGCAGGTTGACTATTACGTCTAGTTGAGTATGGGTGGTGCCATCTACCACCAGTTCAGCGCATAGATGGGTTTTCCCTTTTACATTTCAGAAGTAGTTAAAGAATGGCTTGTGATTATTGTTAGCTAGACAGGATATGTTTACTTCATAATTAGCTTTGTAGGAGTTGACAAGATCTCTAATTTAATAACACCAACACAAAGAAGAGAAGCGAATGAACCATGCAATCCACAAAATGAGTAATTCATAAAACAGCAGGTTTAATATAGGTAAGCGCTTTAACATACAAGCTTCTTCAGACCATCAAAAGCAAATAACAGTCAGAATACATTTAAATACTCTACAACTTCCAATCAGCACTCACTGAGGTCATAACACCTTATTTTTAAAAAGAGAGGCAAAATAAAACTCCCACACAGAAACCATACTATTAAAAAAACTAATGACCTAGCAAACATATATACATCATTAAATATATGCCATAAAATCATATAACAGTTAGACATAACTATCTAATTGAAAGTTTTCTGGATTTCCATGCAGACTTGATAAAGGCTCTCTGATTAAGACCTTTGCCTCTCTCAGCCCTTAGCCTTAAAATCCATTTCACCTCCTTGCTTTCAGTCAAGTTACGGATATCACCTTCATTTAAGGTCAGTCTAACCAGGTCTATAACTATGTTTGTCTTTTTGGCTTTTCCCAGTTAGGTGTCGCCACAAGCGGAACTCTGGTCCTCTAATGATTGGCAGTCGCTTTTTATGGTGCCGAGTTGCCAGCCCGATGCCCAACCTTCAGTGAAGGCACACCCATTTACGCATGTCTTTCAGAGGCCACTCAACTGCGGGGAGGACATGCAGACTCCACACAGAAGGCACTCCAGCAGAGAATCAAACAGGAGAACCTCTTGCTGTGAAGTAGCAATGCTACCGCTGTACCACCATGGACTCATAACCAGGTCTACAACTATAAACATGAAAATATGATTATCTCCATGCACAATAATATGCTGAGAAGAGCATTAGTCTGTGATCTAACCCTAATACTATACATGTGCTCTCTAACCCTGTCTCTTAATAATTTGTCTGTTTTTCCAATATAGAATGACTGACAGACCATGCACATAGCTGGCTAAACTATATGCTGTGTTTTACAGTCTGCGGTGGTCTTAAAAATGAAATGTTGTCCTGTATCAGGATGTGTAAAAGCCCCTGTGGTATCCAGATAAGCACAAAAGTTACAGTGTCCACACAGGTGGGTACCAACATTATCCTGAATATAATCATCATCCCTAACCATAGGATAACATAGCAATCTCTTCAAAACACATTTATTCTTATATAAAAACCTGGGATCATCCTCCACTATCCTCCTCACCACCATGTCCATGGTGAGGACCCCCCAGTTCTTCTTAATAATTTCCATAATAGGTTTCACATCCATAGTATAATACATTGGTATCTTCACCCCACTAAACATGGACATCTTCGCCCAATCATTTCCAGCATTAATAACATGCAAATGATAGGGCCTCTCTCTCCTGTCTCAAGTCACTAAGACCATGAAAATTCCTATCAACATCTGTAGGGCTACACCCTCTATCAACATACTTCCCTTTTAGTTCTTTCAACTCCCAATTAAATCCTTCTTCTGAAGGCATTGAGCCTAGAGGCTGTCATCACTTGTCCTCTAATAATATTCTTGAAGACATAGTGGGGATGCATACTACCCCTATGTAGCAGGGTGCTTCTACAGCAGTTCTTCCTGTACACCTCTGTATTCACTAGAACATTATTCTACCTCTCAACAAACACATCTAGGTACTCAATCCTATCTTGGGAATAGTTAATTATACATTTCAGATATCCATTGGAATTATTAAGCTGCACTAGGAACCTTTCCAAGTCCCCAGATGTACCTGTCCATATAAAAAAAGAAATCATCAACAAAACATCGATAAAAAGGGACATACCTAGTGTAAGGTTCCACTGTAAACTGTGTCTCCTCCTCCCAGAGAGCCAAAAACATATTGGCGTAGCTACTGGCACATGAAATGCCCATAGCTCTGCCATCTTTCTGTAAGTAAACCTGGTCCTCAAATAAAAAAGCATTGTTCTTCAAAATTATTTCCAAAAATAAACATATCAGATTTATCTGTATATCCCCATACTCACTATGTCTATTGAGATACCTTAGCACTGATTGAATACCCATTGCATTTGGTATAATAGTAAACATGGACTGCATGTCAAGTGTGATAAAATGAAAATCTGTATCTGATGTTAAAGACCTACTATAGCCATACGAGTCTATCAAAAACTGCCTTGTATCCCTCAATATGTAGATATTCTCATCAAGAATGGGTCATAAAAATGTTTCTACATATAATGAGAAAGGCTGCATACTCCAGCCACTCCCAGCAACTATGGGTCTCATTGAGGAGTGTTGACCATCCTTATGGATCTTTGGTAAGCCTTGTATGATAGGGAGTAGGGGTTGTTCAACTCTCAGGAATCTACACAGTTCTAAATTAATTATTCCACTCTTTAATGTATCTTCCAACGTATGCAAAATTCTCTCTTGTGAAAAACAGACTCTATCTACATCTATCCTACAGTAAAAGCGGTCATCGCTCAAGATTTGAAACATAGATTCTATATATGCATGCTTATCCATAATGACAACAGGGCCTCCCTTATCAGTAGGCCTTATCATGCTAGTGTCATCAGCCTGTAGATGCTTCAGTGCTAGGCATTCCTTATAACTCAAATTATATTTCGCAAATCTATTCACACTATGTGTTCCCCTACTATCATAAAATTTATACAAATCATCTTCCACCATCTTACTAAATGCTTCAGCCAATGGATGAGGGTTAGGCATGTACAAACTTCGTCTTCTAAACATGCTTGTGTTAGTGTCAGGAGACTCCCCAAACTCCAATTTAAGCATGACATTTCGACTAAAACATTTCACATCAATCATAGTTTCAATCAAGTCACTCACCCTCACTGGAATGAAAGTTAACCCTCTACTCAAAACAGATAATTCATCTGTACATAAAGCATGTTTGGATATATTCCAAACTAGCGAGTCCCCACTTGACTTCACATTTTCTTGATGGATTGACTCGATTGCCCCTCAGTCTAAGTTTGCATTTCTGTCTCCCTCCACTCTTGGATCGAGTCCTCATTGACCCATTCTCTCTACTGATGAGTAAAGGGAATTGAATATGAAAAACATCAGCTGAAGTAGGGGGTACTGTAGCAGTCACAGTGCGTAGCACCTGTGGCATTTTAGGCCACACATCCCTTGTATGTGCTAGTCTATTGCCCTCAACAGAAACTGATGTTGCTGTTATTGTACTTGTTTTTTTGAGCAGTGCTACATTTGCCCCCTGCTGTGTGCTGTTGTGTTTTTCATTTGTAAAGATCTCTAATTTGTTTGTTTAAGCTAGAGAGGGATTTCTTTCTCTGCTGAGACTGTTCCCTCTTGTTCTTGGACATTATCTTTTTCTCTTGTTGTATAGCCTGTTTATTTTAGGAGTCCACCAGGATGACTTGTTTTTTCAGCAAGACCAGGTTTTAATCTAGTCACGTACAGATTATACTATACAACTGCTTAAGTGGTTATACAAGACATTGGTGTACACCTCTACATAGGAGTCCATATTACCTGTGTTCAAAGGGGTCTTTTTATACCATCGCTTAGTAGGAAGTAATTTGTCTTTGAAAATGTTCTAAGTGTTTTTGAGCTTGATAGGGTATCTGGTCTTATAATTACATTGAATGGGACTGATTTATGGTTCGATCTTACCAGAGACAACATCATATGGAAAACAAAAAGTCTAAATAATGAGACAAAAAGACTGCAAGTTAAAAATACCAAAAGTGTAATATTTTGAAAGTTGTAAGAACAAAGTACCTACTGTGCATGACCGACAACACTCAGACATAATGAATGGAGATCATGGTCAAACAAAACAACACCTACTGTTAATTTAAGTTAAAAATGCATATTTTTAAAATTTTTCTGAATGAGATCATGATGCAGTGAGGATCAGAAAAGTTATTCTTTTCTCCACTGTAGTGCGATCTTGGAGTTGGTGTATATAATTAGCATGGAGTGTAGGGGGCCTTACCCCCCTGCAAAATGTTGAAAATTATATATTTTTAATTTAAATTAAATATTTAAAGGTAGTACCTCTTGTTTTGTGTTGTACGCTGTCTCCATTCATAACGTCTGAATGTTGTCGGACATGTGCAGTAGGTTCCTAGTTCTTTCAACTTTTGAAATGTTACACTTTCGGTATTTTTCGTTTGTGGTCTTTTCATCTTATTTAGATTTTCGGTATTCTGTACATTCGATCTACTGAAGTAGAGTTATTAGAAGTGCACTGATGGCATAGGCATGTCTGTCAGGGCATTTCACAGTTATACATGAGTGGCAAGATTTTAACATGAAATGTACTGTGTTAAATATGTAGACATGTTTCAGGGACAGTTCATTTGATAACACTTTTAGCATAGCAAAGATGGTTTGTTAGCAACATGTGTCATTGCCTGTTCTTTTGGGGGTGGGGGAGCAAAGCTGCATTTCATTTATGGCACAAACAAGGATATGTTGCCATTGTTACTCTAATTTTTTAGCATCCATCCTGTTGTTCATATTTCAAATCTGCCACCTTTTACTTACTTACACTACCAAGTAACAACATGCAAGGATATGCCAGTCATTCATAATATTACATAATACACTCCAGGTTCAACACTTACTTTGTAAATACAGCAGTTGCAAGAGTTTAAGTTCAGGACTGACTCTGTCTGATGCAAGCAGTACATAGCAAATACATGGGTAGGCATTTATTTTATTGTATTTATTTATTCATTTAACATTTGTTTACCAGGAAAGTTCAACTATGAACAAAGCCAATTTTCAGCAAAGGCCCAGGGAGAAATGATTCAGGTGCATGTCTTTGAAATGGGAGGAAACTGGAGCACCTGGAGGAAACCCACACAAATGCAGGGAGGACATGCAAACTCCACACAAGGCACTCCGGCCAAGAATGGAACCAAACAACCTCTTGCTGTAAGGTGACAATCCTACCACTGCACCACTGCGCCATCTCACATTGTGGCAGTTGTTTGGCATCAATGTTAGTATATGTATGTGCATAGGAGGACATTTTTAGGCCCTTAGGTAGTGAGTAAGTGTGCTAAACATTGTCTTTTAGCCAATGTGAGGACATATTGAGCATGCCTACATCTGTCTACACCCACAGCATCTACTGCTTTCCCTCTGACTCCTTACCCGTGTGGCTGTGGTGATCTTAGCATTGGTGGTGGGAGGTGTGCTCCTTCCCCTTGTTGATCCTGCTGAAGCTGCTTTTCCAGATTATGTTGTTTAGCATGGCACATACTGTGAATGTTTCAGTACATGTCCATGGATTGTGCTGCAGGGCTCTACCAGATGTATCTAGGCACCAGAACTGCAATTTCAGCAGCCCAAACACACTCTCTATGATATTTGTGGTTTGCACATGTGCCTCATTATGGCATTCTTCAGCAGGTGTGTGTACCTTTCTGATGGGTGTCAACAGCCAAAGTTACAGTGTATAACCAGGATCCCTCAGTAAATGACCCTTTGGGATGCCCCCTTAGTGAACCTCTGATACATTTGGGAACTGTGCCATATATGTAAGTCAAAGTAACTGCCTGGGTTGCTAGCACACTCGTTCAAGATGATTCCTTTGGAATTATGCATGACTTGGCAGTTAACTCATTCACTCCAATGGAGCTCAGGAAGTTTGCATGTTAACTTCCAATGAGCGGAGCCCAAGCCTTTTGACAGAATCAAATTATGTCCTGACATTTCCAACAAATGTTCATATCTCTGGAACCCTAGGGGTTATGAAAGAAGTATAAATGGCAAACTCTTTAGCACAAACTATTTTATACTGGTAGTATTCTTTAGGTTCTAGGTTGTAAACAGAATTTTATAAGTCACAGTAAACTCAGTAACAATTACATTTGTAATATTTTGTAAACAACTTACAATATGTCAGCAACCACACAAGTCGCACACATACTGTCAGCAGCATTTTATTCATCTAGCTGAGAGCTTTCATATGAGGCTAAGAAGTTCTATCTGTGTTACTTGGTTGTTGAGATATTTAGAAAAATGTGAAAGTTATATCTATATAAATTAATATCATAAGCAACAGTTACTATCTCTTTACCTGCACTAGACAGAGTTTAAATATCAATGCAGTGGAGTTTACCATTGTATAAGCTTTAAGATGGAATATTTTAAAACTTTGTATATAGCATGGTTTTGGAATTATTGATGCAAATATGAATAAGCAATATTTGACATCTAGAGGCATCAGTAGGAGTTAACTGCAGACACACCTGGAAGTGTCACTTGGATAAAATGAGTTTAATAGAGTGGAAAGCCTTTCTATTAATGTAGAGCCTTCACTGTTCCCCAGATGGTGCCTTAATTTCTACATATGTGCAATCTATGGCACCCAGTACTTCAGGGTAGTGTGATACAGGGTAGAACTCCTGCATATTTCTGGCCCTATCTTCAGGAGTATGGGGAAAATATAAGGCCATTGACATGTTGGAGTACAGCATTCAGGAACTGATGGAGGATCCTGGATGGTGATGCCTGTGAAACCACCAGCATGTACCCTGTTGGTCTCTGGAAGGTACCTGTAGCTAAAGTTATAAGTGCTACACATACCTTTGTCACCACTGGTATTGATTCCCCTCAGTTTGCAGTGACTCTGAGTTGAGAATGACAGAGGTTGCAGAATTCCTGTGTTGTGTCTTTATCCACTTTGTAGCACTCTACAATTTCCACATCATATAGATTGTGATAGGTTACCCGGGGTCTGAAAACTTTTCTCCATCTTGGCCTTGGTCTGTGAGAAACAGCAGCAACATAGACTTCAGCCGGTTGAATATACACATAAATTAAAGCAACAGCAGCCCCTAACATTGTTTCTGTTTAGATTCCTTTCCATGGTTGTATTCCAATAGGTTTTGGGATTCACAGGGAAAACCAGCACTGAGTCTATACAGCTGCTTTATAGGTTGTTTAATAGCTCTTTCATCTTAGATTGGTTGATTAGCATCCGATTCAACTGCATATGCTGTAATTAGCATGCCCCACTGTTTACCTTGTCTGTGCAGCATTGTGCAGCTCTACACACCATGTACAGCCACGTATTGAATACAAAAGAGCATGCACAAAATGTAAATGGACTATGTAGGCTTTATTGAATCAGGCCATTCATCTACAGACTCAAAAATCATGATAATGATCTGGAACTCCTCAACATCCAAATTAGTATTAAAAAAATTCATTTCATAGGTAATATAGGATCTCTTCTATGCCCCCCAGCTCATATCTACTACTAACTAGTATAGAGTCCCTATGTGTTAAACCAAACACCATTATTCTTGGAGCCTTTTACTACTCTTCCATATAATGGGAGACTTCTATATCCTCAAGCATGTACATCAACAGATTTTCTGGACTTTGTCAATACAATCTCCACTGACCACTTATTCCACACCTGAAACAGGGTGCATAAGGTCCTGGACTTGGTCCTTACCAATATGGGGCAGCTTTGCTCCCCACCAATTGTAACTTCCTCACTGGTAGGGTTAGAGCACAAGTCAATCATATTCATCATAAGACTGACACCTCAAACATCTTCCAATATCTTGGTATTCTGAGATTGTACAAATCTACAAGAACTGAGTAAAAGACCTGGCTAAATTCAAAACCCTTTCCATCTTGATGGACTCATAAAAGCTTATGTGGAATCCATAACTGCCAAATTCTGTGCACATATAAATAGATGCATAGATGTATCTGTCCCCATCAGAAATAATGACAATGTAGAATTTAAAAAAGAAACCACTCTGGTGGACCCCAAATACAAACAGGCTCTATAATAAAAGAAATATATTATTGTTTATAAGGACAAATCTAACTCTGAAGATGCCGAAACTCCTCTTGCTAAACTGAAAAAAGAACTCTAGACCCTGATCAAATCAATCAAAGCCAGATATGAGATAAATGTACCCACTCAGGTTATAATAACAACAAAGCCTACTATAATTATTTAAAAATCTCAGAAACAGTGCCTAGCACTGTACAGAGATAATCACATATTATAGATGCACAGGACATAGCCATTCTTCCACTGAACAGATTTAATCTTTACCCACATTTCCCATGTAGTTTTCTCAAATTGCATACTCACACCTACTTCCCAATCAAATCTCCTAAGAACAATTTTTTAAGGTGCTATCCAAGACCAATAATACTGTATCTATGGGACCAGTTAACACATCAGGCTGTCTGCTGTTCTGCCTGAAACATGACCTATCTGATCTGCTTCAGAAGTTATTCAATATCAGCTTCATACCAGGCTTCATGTCAAATGACTCAATGACAACAAGCATCATTCCTTTGAATAAAGGTGGGGCTTTAACAGACTTGGGCAACTAGGCACTCATAAGCCTAACCATTCTCATCTATAAGGCTAGGAAGATAAGCATTACTGAATGAATAAATAAAGATATAAGTAACTTACAGACTCTCAACCCAACTCAGTTCAGATTTGTCAGGAGGAAGGCTCTGCTTACGTAACATGCATGTCTTCCTCAAACGAGTTACTGAAACAATGAATAAGGGCAAAACAATCAATACACATATCTAGGCCTTGCAAAAACTCTCCTAGCTAAATGTCAATCTCTATGTAACTCATTAGATAGCAAACTGGCTCAAAATTAGATCCCAGAAAACTGGGGTGGGCAGCTCCTCCTTCTCCAAAAGACCTGTCAATAGTGGTGATCCATTGGTTTCTTCTGTTTGGAATTTACTTTTCAGAGGCCAACACTAATGTTAAAGGGCTTGTGGCTGAACAAGTTTATATATGACTGCAAACTGACTACCATCATAAACCCTCAGAGAACATCCAGATCCTCCAAAAGGGTCTGTGCTGAACAAACTTCTGGTGTTAAATACATGAACTAACATTAAATGCCATGAGGTGTATAACTGTATCATTCAGCAAGCATGGCTCCACTTATATGCATCCCATTGACAAAGCACCTTTGAAAATTGATCCCATAGTTATGGAATTGGGAACCTAAGATGATGATAAACTGTCCTTTGATTATCACATATCTAATGTAAGGAAGTCATTTTCCATCACACAGCTTACATCTAAAGGTGCAGATCCAGGGATGTAATCCAGCCATTTTACTCATCACTCATCAGGCTGATCATATAGAATGCTCTGTTAAGTATTTATCTGTAAAAACTCTTGTCACAACTGAAATGACCACACAATTTTTACACTAAAACATTGAGGGTCTAATTTGTAAAAAAATATGCAGGCCATCTCAAAGTACCGTGCAGGCTATGAGACATAAACTCTGAATCATGTATAGAGCATTAGCAGGACATTTTATTTCAGAACTCTTGCATGTTCAGAAGTCCAATTGTGTCTTAAATTCCCACTCTATTGATCTCAGTCCATTTTGCAAAAATGTATTCAACAGACAAGATTTGTATCACAAAGAATATCACTTCTTTGGAGGTGTCTTCCACGCCACATAAAGCAAAGTGCTCATCTTACTCTATTCAAAAGTAAATTTGATGAATAGTTGACTGACCACAAATTAATTCTTGGTTTAGTAGCCCTGTATCTCATCAAAAGGGAAAGCATGTAAACATTACAACACATCCTTGTTCAGTCCATCTCTGGGTTATTTGTTTGCAGACTATAAGGTGTTAAAACTATTATGGGAATGTAAGGCTAGGCATCTTAAGACCCTCAAAGATCAATAGCATGGTCAGTACCTATGAACTTACAAGGCTATTAGCTTCCAGGACAATAGTCATACTTATATATGGACCTTATATCTGCAAGAATAAAATAGAAGAAGAAGGTGGAAATAATATGTCTTCATGGATACAGGAAAATATATACTCTAACACGTAGAAATTCAGAGGTAAAGTTCTACATCCTGTAGTTTTGGTAAGTAATTAACTGCACTATGTTATAATTTCTCAAAATTTCCTTCAGTTGAAGGCACTGTAGAAATTATGTAGAAAGAGATGAAGCCTAGTTAGATATTCTGTTTTCAGAATAAACAGCCAGTAATTCTTCTTCTTCTTCTTCTTCTTCTTCTTTCGGCTGCTCCCATTAGGGGTCGCCACAGCAGATCAACTGTTTCCATTTCTTCCTGTCCTCTGCATCTTGCTCTGTCACACCAACCACCTGCATGTCCTCTCTCACCACATCCATAAACCTTATCTTAGACCTTCCTCTTTTCCTGTTACCTGGCAGCTTCATCCTTAGCATCTTTTTCCCAATATACTCTGCATCTCTCCTCAGCACATGTCCAAACCAACGTAATCTTGCCTCTCTGGCTTTGTCTCCAAACCTTCCAACCTGGGCTGACCCTCTAATATACTTATTCCTAATCCTGTCCATCGTTGTCAGACCCAGTGCAAATCTTAACATCTTCAACTCTGCCACATCAAGCTCTGAATCCTGCCTTTTTGTCAATGCCACTGTCTCTAACCCATATAACATAGCTGCTCTCACTACCCTCTTGTAGACCTTCCCTTTCACTCTTACTGGTACTCGTCTGTCACAAATCACTCCTGACACTCTTCTCCACTCACTCCATCCTGCCTGTACTCTCTTCTTCACCTCTCTTCCACACTCACCATTACTCTGAACTGTTGATCCCAAGTACTTAAACTCATTCACCTTCGCCACCTCTACTCCCTGCATCCTCACCATTCCTCTATCCTCCCTGTCATTCACACACATATATTCTGTCTTAGTCCTGCTGACCTTCATTCCTCTTCTCTCTAGAGCATGTCTCCACCTCTCCAGGGTCTCCTCCACCTGTTCCCTACTCTCACTACAGATCACAATGTCATCTGCAAACATCATAATCCACGGGGACTCCTAGATGATCTCGTCTGTCAACCTGTCCATCACCATTGCAAATAAGAAAGGGCTCAAAGCTGATCCTTGATGTAATCCCACCTCCACCTTAAACGCATCTGTCACTCCCACCGCAGACCTCACCGCTGTCACACTACCCTCGTACATATCCTGTACCACCCTTACATACTTCTCTGACACTCCCGACTTCCTTGTACAATACCACAACTCCTCTCTAGGCACCCTGTCATATGCTTTCTCTAAATCCACAAAGACACAATGCAACTCCTTCTGACCTTCTCTGTACTTCTCCATCAACACTCTCAGAGCAAACATCGCATCTGTAGTGCTCTTTCCTGGCATGAAACCATACTGCTGATCACTAATCATCACCTCCCTTCTTAACCTAGCTTCCACTACTCTTTCTCATAACTTCATGCTGTGACTGATCAATTTAATCCCTCTGTAGTTACTACAGCTCTGCACATCACCCTTATTCTTAAAAATCGGTACCAAAACACTTTTTCTCCATTCCTCAGTCATCCTCTCACTTTCCAAGATTTCATTAAACAATCTAGTTAAAAACTCCACTGCCATTTCACCTAAACATCTCCATGCTTCCAAAGGTATGTCATCGGGACCATCAGCCTTTCCGTTCTTCATCCTCTTCATAGCTATCCTTACTTCCTCCTTGCTAATCCACTGCACTTCAATAAACAGCCAATAATTAATTATCTGAAACCTCATCAGGAGATTATAGTTGTTAACATAATAAAGGATGACTGTGCAGAAACAGGGAGAGAGAGAGAGACTTCTCATTAAGAAAAAAAAAGACAAAACAGAAGACTAGCCAAAAACAAGACTCCCAGCAGCATGTAAATTAAGAGACGTGAGTTTATGAGGTAAAAGGAAAGGAATGACTTAAACTTAAAGGAAATCAGAAGGAATAGGGGAGTAGGAGCACCTATACCTGTATTCATGGATGAAGAAGCTGTAATAGCCTATACTTCAAATGAGTGTACTGATGAAAATGTTCTTGAGTTGTCAGACTTGCTGGTAAGCAATGGAAATTTTAAGAATGCATTGTGAGACTATGATACATTAACCATGAGCAGAGAAAATACAACCAGAACAGAGGCAGAGGCAATTCAGCATTTTGGCCCCATCCTTTACCCATTTATTTTTAAAACATCTTCCTTAATATTGACATTTAAAAAAAGACAACAAGGGTACATCCACAGTAAGAGAAAAGAGTGCAAGCCATAATAACATTTATTTTGTTATTTTCATGAGTATACATTTGTTTGCTATTTAACAATTTTTACTTCTCTGCCTGAACATTATTCTGCATTTATTGTTCCCAAAAATCCCATTTGGCTCTATGCAATTTACTCCTTCCTGTTCCTAAACATCTGACATCCAGTTCCTTTTATCCCCTTTACAATATTCAGTACTTTTCAAACACCTTTACTGAATTTTCACTTGTGACATAGGCAAATTTGCATTCATGTAAAGGCAATCAAACTATAGTAACATAACACACATCATACTTCATATACATTGCTATAAATCATATAACCTAACCAATATTACATACTGTAAATTATTTAAATTCCTGCTTTTTTTAAACAAGAAAAATCTTCATTAAACCATTACTTACTACATAGGCAATCATATATTTATATAAATGAAAACTAACCACACAGACACAATCTTTGTTGCAAGCATTTTGTATCACAAACCATATTGACACACTTCCAGCTACAAACATTATACATCACTTATGATCTACTCAATCTTTCTCACTTACAATATACAGTACTTGAGTTACAATATTCAGTACCTGAGTTACTTGTTTGTTTAGATTTTTATTTCCATTTTCTAGTAATTTCTTTTTTGGCAGCCAATAGCATTAAACTTTGTAAGCCTTTCCTATGGCTGGGTAATTCATATCTTATATCCCAGATCAAAAGAATACCTCCCCAACAACATTTCTGACAAAGTACTATGTAGGGAATTTTAAGCCTGGTATGAGTTATATGAAAAGCAAAGACAAGCAATGAATTCTAACCTGACTTTCAGTTCCAAACAAGTAATAATGCTCCACAGGGTGGACATTATTAAGAAAGTAATGCACGCCCAGGGGCATTGCCTTACCACCAGAATTATGGCATTAATTCCCTGATATTGCCCACCCTGGTTAACATTATCATCCTTAGGGAATGGCCTGTCTGCAATATATATATTTTTTTATTACTACAAACCTTTTTTTATATTTTCTACATAAAATACTTCTTCTGCTCAAAGTTTCAAACTTATTGTAACATATATAATTGTTAGAGGAAATATTTTATACCCAAAGTATAATCTATGTGAGTATTTAATGTCTACATGTACATGCATGCACCCATATTCCTTTTTTATCATTAATTTGATTTTTTAATTTTATGCTCATGTAAAAAAAATGGTGGCCATTTCTTTTTTTCACTGCAAGCATCAAGGCACCTTAATATACTGCTTTGATGCTGTGGGCTAGTTCTTTACTTGGCATTACCTGCATATTAATGTCTTGTTGGAGAATATTCCTTCTCCAATTAAGGTAAGGATATATGCTTCACCAATACTCTAAAACATTTTAGAACACTTGTGATAAATCTTTACCCTTCAGAATCACCACACAGTGCAGACAGTAGATATATAAGCATACTGGAGCACATACTCAGGCACACAGACTCACACACCTGCACACATAGTTAAATTACATTGTTTGTCTTAAATCTAATATATTAAGTTAGGAAACTGAACCAAAAACAGATAGAAATAAGTAAATACGAAATCAATAGATACACACACACACACACACACACACACACACACACACACACACACACACACACACACACACACACACACACCCGTGTGCGTGCGAATGCACGACACACACCAAAAAAATTAAAAAAAAAATCCACCTCACACATATACACAAACACATTCTCATAACATAATAACATAAAGTGAGACATGGATTGGGTATAGGACATACAGGATGACCAAAGCAAGTTCACAAGTGAATTGTTGTCTAAACAACTCTAAACCAGTGCAAAAAAAAAAGAGAGAGATTCAAACAGATGCTAGCGATGTGGTGATTCATTAAGTCAGTTATGATCAACACTCTGATGAAAAAACAGTGTGCTGAGAAATATAAATTATGCATCCTACAGACGCAGAGGTGATAGCCCCTTAACTAGAATCACAAAGTTTGTTTGTAACACTATATGCAGTTTTAAAATAAATATCAAACTAGAAAGAGAAATGTAGTAATGTTATGCAGTTGCATATGCTATGCAGCTTATCCATAGTGTGCATGATGGTAGCTCACGTATCTTGAGCACATAGTCTTAAAATGGATAGTAGGGAATTATATCATCATTTTGTTGCAGAAATTTCTATGGGCAAGTAAAATTTTTAAATTCAAGAAGAAAGGAACTTGCTTCTTTTCAAATATTTTTGCTTAGAGGTCTGCTTAGAGGTCTGATGTCTTATAATGATCTAGGATAGAAGAAATACTCCTATTTAGTACTCAGGGAATTTTGCAGTCAGGAATATATCAGTGTAACAACAATAACAAAAACTCACACGTGTTGAACTAATGGGTCTATATTACTAGACCGAACGTTTAAATGTTCGAATGTAAAGGTCGACCTTTACAGATCAAACACTTAAGCGTTCAAAAATGTTAAAAAGTAAATAAAAAAAAAGTATGAAGGAAGGGTTTCAGCAGGGGGGCAAGCCCCCCCCTGCACCCCGCACATGGGGGGCTGCACCCTCCACATCCCCCGCTACTTAAATATACCAACTCCGAGATCGTATTTCAGTGAAGTACAGTGCGGAAATGGGAAATTTTCCATTCCCTACATCGTAGAGCGATCTTGGAGTTGGTATATTAAAGTAGGGGGTGTGGGGGGGTGTAGGGGGGCTTGCTCCCCTGCTTAAACCCTTTAGTTTTTTTTTTTTTGACTTGTGAATTTTTTTTTTTAATTTTTATAAAAGTCGACCGCTTAACTGTTCGATCTCTAAAGGTCGACATTTAGAGATTCGAACATTTAAGCGGTCGTGCATATAATATAGACCCAAACTAATTATGCATTAGTGGCATAGATTATAATAAAACAAACATATTCAGATATTTAGGAGCACACTTTCATGATCATAATGAAGGATATCTTAAAGTGAAGTTCCTGTAGCAGTATCAAAACAAATACAACAGTCCAATCCTACAGCATGTGATTTAACCAATGAGCTTGTTAGGGAATGTACTACAGCTGTCCAATCATGTCATAGTCTTAAATAATGTTTAATAAAGACTTTCAGAGGATAGGTCAACATATTTTTTATAAAGCATAATCTTAATCAAAGATTTGTGAAGTCATTTTAAATACTTAATTACTTTTCTGCAACTTCTGTCATACAAAGAAGCTGCTGTCTCAGTGCTGTCTGAGTGTCATTTTAAATACTCTGGCTATGTTATATATAAAATACCATTGTTTAAAAAAAACATTTTAATGAATTTATGAAATACATAAAATACAAAAAAAAAAAAAACAACTTAATCATCTGCTATACATATACGACTTTCTCTGCAGAATATCTGTGATAATGGAGCACACTAGTTTCTGCACACATTATTTTGATGAATGCAAAGGCTGAATGCATCATAAAGCAATGCGCACTTTGAGAAATAGTGCTGTTATTTCAAGTATCAATAAATTATCCCATAGCTGTAGTTGTATATTGTCTCTGAAAAGCCCTTAAGCTCCACAACAGGAGGGATAGTTGCTGCATCTGCATTCTGAGCTCTAATTAAGGATGCATCAGCTGTAAACTAATTAAACATACACAAAGCAGAAATGCTGACACAATGCAATAATCTCTTGAGCATTTATTTCACCAGCTACCAGCACAGTTTTGTGTGTGTGTGTGTGTGTGTGTGTGTGTGTGTGTGTGTGTGTGTGTGTAGCATGTTACCGCCATGCTCTCCTGTTATATTATCATATAACAATATAGCAGCCTTAACTTGAGAAATATTTTTTTTCCTAAGCATTAGATATATGGAGAACTAGTGAAAAAAGATCAGCAGTCTGTCAGTAGCCATCGTGTAGCACACTGATTGATTTTAATATATTACTAAATTTTACTAGTGTAAAGAAGTATATGCACACATATACATCTCTATATATACTTACCCTTGGAGCTTTTCTCCCCGGGCCTCCACTGAAAATGGACATGCATCCAGTCAGACTATCCCGGTCAACAAATGTAAAATAAATAAATAAAAATAAAATATGTATACATCTCTCTTGAAATATACGAGTCCCTATCAGTTGATCAAAATTTTAAAAAATCAAAATTCATATTGTCAAGACCATATGATCGAGTTTTTAAAAACTCAAAGCTTTTGAATGGAGATCGTGGTACAGTGTGGAAAAGGCAAATGTACCCTTACCCTCACTGTAATGCACTCTTGGAGTTGATATATATAATATATGCTTCACCAATACTCTAAAACATTTTAGAACACTTGTGATAAATCTTTGCCCTTCAGAATCACCACACAGTGCAGACAGTAGATATATAAGCACACTGGAGCACATACTCAGGCACACAGACTCACACACCTGCACACACATAGTTAAATTACATTGTTTGTCTTAAATCTCATATATTAAGTTAGGAAATTGAACCAAAAACAGATAGAAATAAGTAAATACAAAATCAATAGATACACACACACACACACACACACACACACACACACACACACACACACACACACACACTTGGGAATGGATATCTAAAGAAACTGAAAGATATTATTAAACAGAATGGAAGCAAGATGCAAATTTAACTTTGTTATATTTGAAATAAAATATGACACAACTATATTTTGTGTGTGGCATGCATGCACAGTAATATTGCTTATTCTGTTGCTTACTCTAAAATAATTAGGTTTGTTTGATTCATGGGAATGCCTGTGCACATTAAAAGTACAAATATATTAGCAAGAAATGGCTGCAGGATTGTATGTCATGCAATTTCCCTTAATTATATGCATTTTATATTTATTTCTGTCTATTTAAGTGGATTTATCCACATATTCCCATTCCAGCCATGACAAAGAAATCAAAAGTATTTGTAGAAACTAAATAAAGAAAAGGGCAATAACCTAAGGAATACAATAGATAATTTTGATAACCGTGGCTATGTTTTGTGCTGCTACTTGTCATATGCTATAATAAAAGACAGCATTCTCAAAAAGAATAATGCACAGGGCATATGACATAGAGATGACCTTATTATACTGAATCCTGCAAGAGAAAAGTTAGAGTCTGTGGCAAGTTAAAAATGGACTACAGGAGAGTGGAAAACATGAAATAAAAAATAGTAATGCATGTAAGACAGGACAATAAAAAGAGAAAAAAGATCATGGAGAGGGTTGGGAACTGATCTTTATAGATATAGAGAGTGAAAGCATGGGGAAAGATGGAAAGTAGGTTATAAAAAATGAAATGGAAACAAGATTCCTTGTTCTCAGTTAGCTAGGTTTGATTTGCATTACTAACAAAGTTAGGCAGGGAAGTATTTGTTTTGTCTTTCCTAAAATATGTCTAGAGATCAAGTAACAATGAAGGTGGCACAGTCATACACTTCTTATAATGAGGAACCTCATCAGGTCTACAACAGTGGGATACAAATATCTTACATCAATAACACAATTTGTATAAGGGACTAGAGGGATCATTCTGAAAAGAACATGGGAAGCATAAACTTCAGATTTTTGATGATAGGAAGAAGATATGAAAGAACAGGAGCTAAAATGTTTTATAATGCAAAATGCTGTATAAATGTATATCTAAGACATTGAATCTGCTACTAATGCCTATATTTTTAAATGCCATATTTTGATGCATTCAGGACAGAAACAAGTGGCTCTGGGATGGCTTTGGTTTGACTGCCACTTCAAATGCAGAAAGTACATATTATTTTTCTAGCAGTGTCCTTACAAAAAAGTGATTCATAACTAGTTATTATCTTTTTGTACAGTCAGTACCAAAGGCAAACTAATGGTCAAAGCAGTAAATCTGTTAGTATTGATGGGACATTTGATCAGGAATGTCATATATAATAGACAGAATGTACTTTGTATGTTAATGTAGTACTCTCTGCCAATTTGCAGATTGGCAAAGGTTGATCAACTTCAGCATCAGATGCAAAAGATGATGGCTTTAATGGTACTCATTGCAATACATAACTCAACGCTCAGAAATATAATATGCAGATTTCAGTATGTGTAGTGTAGGGTGCTGATGGTGCTTTATAGTTATATTTCAGTTAATTTACTTTTTTGGATGTCTGCAAGTGGAATATCACATTAAGTATTTTTCTAAAGTTAGACTGTTTGTACATGCTCCAACACAACACATCTGTTATTAGAGACAAAAATAAACAGAGAGTAAAGTTTACGGAAGAAAAAAAGAGTTATTCTCAAACAAACAAAATTAAATGAATAAGTAACATGATAACTGATACAAAGCAGCTCAAGCTAAGAATCTGAATAGATCATTAAGACTTACGTACATAAATAAAAAAGAAATTGCATTAATAGCTGAAGTAGCAGTTTCTATTTTAACATTTAATCATTTTGCTGCTTGACATTAATGAAAGGTTTTGACAGACTAGGCTAAGTGAGACTAGCTTAAGCATGTTTACTTTTTTTACACTCCTTTGGGAAGATATACACAAATTGGAATATTTTCAACTCCAGCAGTGTTCCATAGAGCAGTAGCTTTAGTGACTGAAAGTCAGGAAGATCTAAATATGACTGATGATAATTTACTCTGGCGTTCCACCAAATTAGAGTGCAATTATCTTGTTTTGCAACTGCTAGACAGATACAGACAGAAAGACTCGACCTTAGAAGAAGGTGTTACATCTGAGCATTATCTCTCAAGTTCATTGACCATGTATTGAACATCAATGGTGAAATACTTTATCTTGTTAAAGTTAGAAGAATTGTGGATATGCCAAAACTTAATGACATAGCATCTTGCATGCATTTCCCTGATATGATACACTATTCAAACTTGATATTAAAAAAAAAACAATACCTTTCAGGAAGCTACTAGAGTATATTACTTAGCTTTGGGCAACAGAACAGGACAGAAGCATTGATGGACTTAAAATATTACTAATGAAAGTTCATGCAATAACATTATATGGTATAATACAAAATATTGTGCCAGTAAATCCATACTCGGTGTAACACCATTGCACAGAGGTAGATGAATAGCATACTGGAATACGTATCTCAATTTTATTATAAGCTGAAGGGAGTTTTTCTATTCCCCCCTCTCTGGAATTCCAATTTTCAGTGCTCCTGATCACTGGTGGTTATAGAGAATTTTTTTGCATAAGTACACAGTGTCAGTTTTTATCTTACAAAGCTGTTGTATTCAGTTATTAAAAGTCTTTCTATTTCTCAGTACAATAACTACTGTGCTGCTTACCTTTCTGATGTAAATCTAGCCAGATTTATCTATGGATATAACAAATAAGCTCTTGACTTGTGTTATTGGAATATCAGAAGAGTTACATAGCTGTTAAAATGGTTGTTCTCATTATGACTGTGGTGTGGTTTAACAATGATATAGTAGCACTACACTAACGTAAAGTTATCCTGATGACATACTCTTGTGAATAGCATGGCCAGGAATGTGTGTAGAAAGTATCCAACTCATGAAAATGACAGAGCCGCTATTTTAATGCATGAACAAGCAGGAACATAATACTCCTACTAAGAACGCCTGTCAGGTACTTGTATCTTGTTTTATACTGCCATCTTCACCACCAGTCACTGCCAAGTTCCCTAAGGGTAAGCAGATTCTAATTCATCTAATCACCTTTTTATTTAACTCTGGTATTACCGACGTTTAATTTGATGGCTTTGCCATTGCTGTTTGTGGTGACAGGGAGTAAATTCAATGTCTGGTTAGACTTTCTCTTTATGGAGAGATTTCCATTTGTAAGAGATGCCTGAAGAAACAAAAGTTTATAGAATTTAATTTCAAATCTCTTTGCATCATTGTTACTTACCAAAGGCTGCACCAAGTTGGATAGGATTGAAAATGTATATCCCTTATAACTCTGTAAACAGTTTGCAGATTTATTGAAAATGTATATCCCTTATAACTCTGTAAACAGTTTGCAGATTCTTCAATAAATGCACGTTAACACAACTGAAAACATTTAATCTATGCTTTTATAGACCACTCTGGATTACAAGAATTATTATTCCTGCACAACACTACATGCGTTTCTTTGATTTGGAAAGTGGATGTGTTGTTGTTTGTGATTCTGAAACCAGAAGTCATGTATGTGTCACTTTCATTTACTTAATAAGAGTAAGACGTTAGTGGTGAAGGCAGCATGCCAGAATACCAGATGAATAAATGGAAGAAGCCCAGCAGCCCGATAAGAGTCAGTGCTTAAAGTATGGAAGAAACTGGGGAAACTGTGAAGGCATGAAGCAATAAATTGAAACAAGGGAATAAAACTGATGCTCACCTATGAGGTATATCATAATCATTAAAATGTAAAACACGTGCTACACTATACCTCTACATTACTGACATCTAAGAAAATTTATTTCAAAATGTTATTACTTTCATATCCCAAATATTTGATGTGAGTTTAAATATTATCAAAAAAGTTTATGATATGCCAGCTGTAAAGCTATGAGTTGCACAAACTACAAATTATAAACATTCTTGTATTTTGTATAATTATCCTCATAAATCAAACAAAGTAGATATTTTAAACATTCGTACACTCCACATAACCCTCTCCATGTAACTACACTAATGGTATTAAATTATTTTTAAAAATAGAAATAACTAAGACAAAACAATAATATCAAATAATGTTTGTTAGCAAGCCGCTCCAGTGGCATAGAGGGATAAAGCTTTGAATACAACCCAGGTGACTCAGCTTTGAATAGCATCTTAGGCAACTGATGGAACAGCAAGATGGAAAGGGTGTTACCATCATGGGATGGGCTGTCAGGTCCATGGGTACTTACTGCGTTGATCCATATTGGAAACTGGGGATGACACATCAGTAGGCTTAGCTAAAGGGGGTATAGGATGGACATGACTGAGCTGCTGGAGAGGTGGGGGGAGATGCCACATGTATCCGTTACACACCCATCACCAGGCATACCATTTTGGAAGGAAGCAACTGGTAGGTCATAAGAAAAAAAATGACCCCGCAGATAGATGCTGAGACATGCAGAGACCTCAGGT
Source organism: Protopterus annectens (assembly GCF_019279795.1). Lineage (NCBI taxonomy): Eukaryota > Metazoa > Chordata > Ceratodontiformes > Protopteridae > Protopterus > Protopterus annectens. The sequence goes on from NC_056732.1 coordinate 312,666,976, forward strand.
GCCTAGTTCCATGACTGGTCCCAGCATATTGGATTAAGTCTGGGCTGGGCAAAGAAGATTGCTGGCAGATGCAGTGCAGACAGTTACCAAGGTGCTGGGCCAGTGCTATAATGAACATTGCAGGCTGAACAAAAGGAGTAAAAATCAATAAGTAAATGCACAAGCTTTGTTAGCAGCTAACTGCAATGATGTGACAACATAATTCAATGTTCTACAAGGAAATCTAGTACACAAGCAGTGGTGAAGTATTATATTTACAGTAAAACACAAGTTACTTGGTGAAGTGAAAAATAACAACATGCAACGGTTAAAATTCAGGTTCATATTACTGGTGAGACTGGTGTACAGAGCAAGGTAGTGGCAGCTTTATTTCAGACCTCCCAGGTAATAGAAAACGTTTTAAGAATTTTACTCTCCAAGTGAAAACAAATATAATCTGGGTAAAACTGCTTACTGTATGAATATTCCAATGGTAGAAAAATGTAAGAAGCCTATTTACAGGATAAAATTGTGCTTTTGTTTGAAAGCCTTTAGATAAGACGTATGGAACTTACCACAGAGATACTATGAAACATCAAGAAAAACTAATTACAACTGGATTACAGATGAAAAGTTTTTAAGACAAAATGGAGAATGTGGAAACAAAAAATGCAATAGGATAGACAAAAACAACTTATTTACAGTCATGCATATTGTGAAATCAAAAGAAAACTGACAACTTATAAAACAGATGCAGGAGGTGAAAAAAATAAGATTTATGGGAATACCATATTATATGCATGAAAAACTAAAATAAATTGTACTCGAAAAGCTATAGCAGAAGTAATGCACCTGCAAAATAGAGTAGAAATCCTTTCTAGGAATGGAAATAATTTATCTAGACATGTTTTACTAGCAGAGCCTTGGCTAGAATAAGGGATAACTTAGTAAGCAGTAACAAACCTTAGTAAGGGGTTAATTATGGAAATCATCAATTCAAATTTACAGATGAGTACAAGGAAGGCCTGCACTCAAAAGGCAGACAATGATGAAATGCAAACTCAAAAATGGGGTAGAAGCAGACCTCTCATACTGAGTTGTGAATATTCTGCAGAAAATGGCAGTAAAACTGTGCTATGGTGGCAACAGGAATCAGTAACTCACATTGTGAGACAGCAAAGGAGATGAAAATTCGGTACGTCGTTTGCAGTGGAAAAATGGCTCTTGGAAAAGGAGATGGAATGATATGGGATGGGAAATAATAAGGAGCAAGAGGCACAAAATTCATAAACAAGTAAGTGAGCCAGCAAAATGGTGCCCTATGCTTACCAAGAGGATAAGGGACAATGCAAAAATGGTGCCCTATGCTTACCAAGAGGATAAGGGACAATGCAAAAATGGTGCCCTATGCTTACCAAGAGGATAAGGGACAATGCAAAAATGGTGCCCTATGCTTACCAAGAAGATAAGGGACAATACACAGAAGGGGACGGAGAAGAAAACATTGTTTCTTGTTCCAGGAATTATATAGGTTCTAATATCTAAGCTAAAAAAAACAAAAAAAAGAAAACAAATTCCTGACTCAGGACAAAAACAAGATCATTAAAGTATCAGGAAAGAAGTTAGGACTTTCAAAATATCTGCCATCAAGGCAGCTGCAGGGAAAAAAAGTCAAGGAATGATATAGTATATCTGAAAAAAAACGCTGTCAAGTGAGTATTCCAAGGTCTGAAATATTTTTGGCAATTCAGATTCAGTAGATAAATGGTGCTGTCTGCAAAATGAATTAATAAATTGGCAAGGGTAGCCTTAGAATCTCAAATTACAAAAGCAAGACTACATTTGGATAATAAAGAGCACTATCATTATTTAAAGTGTAATTAACATTAGGCAAGTAAAAACCTGTTGAAAAAATGTTAAATGTGTGGTAAAAGAAGTATGTGAATTTATTTTACAATACACTTCATCATAATAATTTCCTTGTAACCCCTCTGTAAACATTTGTGTTTGTTTGTTTGTTTTTAGTTTTAATGACAACTTCAGTCCCTACGATATCAATCAATGCTTAGTTACTATATGCTAAACAGTCTTTTAATACCAACAACAGAATTTGAAGAGCTATACAAATGACTTGAACAGATATGCTATGTTGAGCTAGGGTTCATTCTAGTATAGAAACATTTCTTAAAAATAGTTGCAATAGAGATACATATTGTCAGGTTCTAAGTGTGGTTTACTCTCTTAGCATCCTATAATACCCTCTATAAAGGTGTACAAGTGATAACTGTCTTACAATGACAATAAAGCAGAGGGGCATTCAACACATGTTTCTGTTTGCTCTTCAATCTCCTTTCTTAGTGAAGAAACAGAGATTTTCTAGCAAATATTTAATTCCATGAGAGACACCGATCTAGCACCAGTTAATGTGAATACATGTAGGCAGATATTTACTCACAACCTTATTATATTTTTGAGAGATGCATTGTGGTCAGAATTGTACAGAAGCACATCAGAAAAATATATAAGGGATTAGAGGAGCACACATTTTCAGCTTACAACCTAGATGTAATGTATAATCAGAGTTGAACACTAATGGACAATGGCATGAAGCATTAAGGTTATTGACAGAAAACCGAAGAGTTAACATGGTTATAGAATAGCAATATAACAAACAGTAGCAAACTTTAGCAGTTACTGTGACCCATATATATATATATATATATATATATATATATATATATATATATATATATATATATGGGTCTACCTGAGAAGGTTGACAAGCGAAATCACCCACAACAACATGACCGACACCAGAAGACCGACAGCGGAAATACCCAAGTGGAAATCCCGATGCTGAAAACACCAACATGTGAAACGAGCATGACTGTGTAAGTGTGCGATAATGACGGACTTTAGGGTTAGGGTGCGGGTAAGGTAAGTGTGCAATAGTGACGGACTTTAGGGTTAGGGTGCAGGTAAGGTAAGTTTGTGATAGTGACGGACCTTAGGGTTAGGGTTTGGGTTAAGCTTAGTGCATAGATAGTTGTGTATGTAAGGTTAAGTGTAGGTTTATCAGATTTTTGGTGTGCTTGTGTTGTGTGTTTTTCGGAATTGGGAATTTGTTTTGTTTTGTTAACTGTCAGGATTGTGCGTTGTCAGGCATGTGAACTGTCGCGTTTTTGCACTTTAGTTGTTGTGGTATCGGTGATCTCGTTGTCGGCCTTTTGAGCTTTCGGTGTTGTCAGGTAGATCCACATATATATATATATATATATATATATATATATATATATATATATATTTATTTATTTAATTTTATTTTTCAGTTGTTGACCGGGGACTGAGCTAAAGCCCTTTTTCAGTGGAGGCCCGGGGAGAAAAGCTCCAATATAGAACTCAATTTAAAAACAGTTTTTACACTCATAGCAATATACAAAAGGTTACCATTCTGGTAAAGTAGATGGCAAGATTAAACAATACAAATCAAAAAAGATAAAAATTCTAACACATAGGAAGTTAATTGTTTTAGTTTCAGTAGGTTAAGCTATCTAACAGTAGTAAACAGAGTATAGACAATACTTTAGGAGAATTTCATAGGAAATAAAGGGAGTAAGTTATTATGTTAGGTGGTGAGTCATTGTTATACATTTCAGAGACTTGGTTGTGGTCAAGATGGTTGTGAACAGTGGCAGGTCCAGTGTTTTTTAAAGTAGTCTTTGGTAGCTAATTTAAATTGTTTGGGGTGAGCAAGGTTCCTTATTTCTAGTGGGAGTTTGTTCCATGCAATAGAGGGATGATAGGTTACAGCCTGCCTTGGAATTGGGTTTATGAACCTTTAACAGATCTTGGGTTGCTCTTCAGAGATGCCTGGTAGGGCAATAGTTAAAGATTAGAGGTGCTAGAGCAGGGCAGAAGGATGGGTGATATAGAATGGAGAGAATGATTTGCAGCTGAGATTTTATATATATAAATATATATATATATATATATATATATATATATATATATATATATATATATATATATATGTATACTATTGACAACATAAATGAAGGGATCTACCATTCATGTCAACAGAGAGCATATGAGGTAGAGCATGTTAAAAGCAAAGACTAAGACAAATGGAGGCGTGTGATAATTAGACAAAATGACAGGGTTAAATGTCAGTTTATTTCTTTGATAACTTTTTAAGGGTTGCAGTTCCTATCTGAGGTAGAATTGAGATTGTAAGTATTTAACTATTCATTAAGACATTGGTAAATTGTTGGATGTTTTGAGTTGCTTCAATTGTTTAGCAAGAATAGAAGAGCAAAAGGAAATGCTGTCCAATACATAAGGTCTTATGAACTAAAACAAAAAGCTGGTCACTGAATCTGTGTCTGCCATGCATGTTCTTAGAAGTATACTTGTTACAAAAAAGCCTGAGGAAATACTGAAAAGAGATGGGTTTCTAGATGCCATAATTAATCAGTCTGAACAAATAAAAATTTGTGATCACTGTTATTATTTTAGACAAAATAATGACTTGTGCTGATCTACTAGACATAAGTAAATGGGTAAGAATGAAACACTATCTACTGCAGACTCCTAAAAAGTAGTTGATGCCATATCAATACTAAATGCTTAGATGCAAACCGTGGGTTTTGGCAAGTAAATCTTGATGAAGTTATTTCAAAGCTGTGTAGGTTTTATTCTGCTTTAGGTCCCTAAATATTTTTTTTATGATGCAGTTTAGAATATCTAATGGGTGTTATTAAAGTAATTGAAGACATAGCATGTGCAGTAAACATCACATGCTATTTGCTTTCTTTGGAGTGTTAACAAGCAAGAATATGATGCAAGACTGTTTAGGCTTCTGGGCTTGTAGGCCCAACCTGGGCTGAATTATAATAGTCAAATGTCAGATGCTTGCAGCTCATTAGAAGTACATGGTCATATTCTAACTTCTAAAGAACTTGCCACTCAAACTCCAACCTTGACATTTTATTGTGTCACTTAATAAGTCACTTTGCCAGCTTAGGCTGCCAAGGAACCATTGGTGCAATATTGCCTTAAGTATACAGATCAATAACACATGGGTCAAAATGTTTGAGTAAATCAGAAACAAGACACATACGTTGTGAAAATCAACTGACAACCATGTATGGTTATCAATAATCTCATAGCTACATTCATGGCAACACTGTTGTATTACAAACATTCAGCTCAGCAGCCTCTAAAGTATTTTTAAAAATCTTAAGAAATCATTCAAATGATGTTACTGAAGTTGTAAAGCATTAATTAAGAAAACGATGCATATTCAAGCATGGTTCAAAAGAAAGCATTCCTGCATGAACAAAAAGAATATGTATCCAAGCATGATTGAACAGAAAGTGGATTGAATTTTAATTTAGCTGCATATAACAACAGATAAAATCATTGAGCTGAATGTGTATGCTAGAAACAGTTTTGAAATGACACAGTTAAAAGTAATAATCTGAAATGGGTGCCAAGCAAATTTCATTACCACCTCAAAAGAACTGCTATTCAAATGTATAATTCCTAATCAGGTTAGATAAGAAATGCTAAATAAAATTCACAAATCTCACTTTGGCATCACAGAATGTAGAAAGACCACATGGTATTGTGTTTGGCCAAAGATGTTAAAGCAAACTGATACCACAGTGACAAATTGTAAAATTTGTTCTACCACAAAAAAATAAGATTTGGAAAGAAGAAATGATACTACAAAATATACCAGTATTAGTATGGCATGAAGCAGGCTCAGATCTATTCCATTACAGGAATGAGCATTATGTTGTGTAATGGAGGTGGTCTGTTCCAGTTCAGCAATAAGCATCATGAGGTGCATTAGTCTAGCACAAGAATTAATGATTATTGCAAGTTGTTTATCTTAAAGTTATGCCAAACATTGCAGAAATCAATGTACTTAAAGGCACATCCAATTGCCATGTCATGCCAGAAGAGGTAATATCTGATAATGTTCACCAGTTTATCAGTGCATAATATGGAAATATTTCACATGACTGAAAATTCATGCATTTCGCAACAAGTTCAAATTTCCCACAAAATAATATACAGGCTGGAAGACCTACTCAGAATATTAAAATCTATTAAAGAAGACAGAAGCATCCTCAACATCTTGAATTGCTACCTTTTAGTACTTAAACACTGAAAAAAAAAACTGTACATGCAAGAAAACAGTTTCCATTTCATCCATATTTAGCCAGAAGGCTCATATAAAAACTACCTACTACTTGCTAGCCACTAGCAACTGCAGGATTGCTCTGATATACTCAGCAAGTTAAAAAGCAGCTATGTGATTCAGAAGAAAAATAAGTCTGAGTGTAAATCACCTTTTAATTTCTAATGTGAGCAGAGTAAAGATAAAAATGCAGGTTAATATTAAACTTGCAAGTAAATATTTTACTGATGAAGTGAAGGCTAGAGTTACTGCTCCTGCTGAAGTACCAAGATTTTTACTCATTCAAGAGAATGATTCCAGAGTACACAAAGGAAAGAGAAACCAAAAACCAGAATGCTAGAAATTAATGAATCAACAGGGAAATACTGTCTACTCACAAACCAATAGTCAATGTGTCCGTGCAGTTGACAAATAATGTCTTTGCTACCATCTCAAAGTGCTAGGATTCATACAGTAACAATGATCAAGTTTCATCATTACAGTGACTCAGTATAAAGATCAAATAAATTCTAGTAAAAATAAACTATGACAAGCAAACTTACATTAGGCTACAGATCTGACCGTCTAGGTGTTAATCAAAACAGAAATCTAAAAAAAATGATAAACTTTTGAAAATTCTGTAAAATGACAGAACTGTAAAAATGATAATGATGTGATTTAAATGACATTCCTATTTCAATATCAGTTTCTTGTATTGTTACAATAATGTAAGTTAAAGTACATTTATAGCACTATGTCGAAAGATCTATAAGCCGAAGAACTCTATATACATGAAACCATTGAAATTCACTTTCAAAAATTGTGGAATTGTTCCCAGGATAAACTAACAATTGCCCAGTACCACAATAGATCACACACTGCACTAAATAAAACCGACCCAAGTGAACAGCTTCTCCTCCTACACCCCCCCCCAATTATATATACCAACTCCAAAATTGCATTACAGTGGGGAAAAGGGCAAAGTTGTAGAGTTGGCCAACTACTTCCTTACCCTGGGAAAAATTCTGTGATTCGCAGAAGTGAATTTCGACAATTTTGTGTCTAAGGAGAGGTGTTCGATGTAAAGGTCTTTTGCCATAGTAATATAGATCCAGTTAAAGTAAGTGCATATTAAAACTTCTGTTCTATTTAAAGCACTTGTGATGTTTGGAGCTATTTTTGAAAAAATTTCCGGTCTTGTCCATAATTGTTCAGGGTTCCTTTGTTGTTTGGATGCTAATAAGCTGATTTCTGAAAGATTAGTGTCCTTAATTTATGTGTGTTAACAAAATAGTACTATTTGTTTTCTTCTAAGGATATGTTGTTTAAAGTTGTAAACCAAGTGGCTATATCACAGCAGTAACTGATTTCTATTTATTAAAAAAAACACTTACAGTTTCAGTGCATTTACTGGTAGCAGTATTCTACTGCATATAATTCATCCCATAGTAATTTAAATGAATTTCTACTGAACCTTGAATGCAACTTTTTTTTTTTTCAACAGGTTCTCTGGAAATTTAAATATACACACAGCAGTCTAACCCCAATAGGCAGTCTGAGTCCATTCAATCCAACCACCATTTAATTAGGACAAACTGTGTTCCACCTCTGGCCTTGTGCTTTAAGTAAGTCTTAGAGGCATCCAGTCTTCTGTGTATATTTTAGCCTGCATAATGACTAGTCTGATGACAAGTGCTTCAGTGTCCTAGTTTGTAAGCAATGGCCTTATAGTCTTGTAAACCCTCCTCCAATGTCATCCTGCTGGTCAGATTTTACTCTCTCCTCCTGATAGTCACTGACATTTACTCCTACTACTAAAACTATTTCTCATATCTTTTTTTCACTTCTTCTAGACTTGTTACTCCCATTATTTATATCCTCTTGTCTTTAGTGGAACTGCATGCTTCAAGGAAGTCACCCTTGGTCTCCCCCTTCCCTTATTTCTCCTTGCCTGAGGCAGTTACTAAACCAGTTTCAGCTCTGAGCTAGTATTTGTGCACAGACATCATCGATTCAGAACTCAACTGTCTCTTTAGTGGGTTTTTATTTTTCTATAGAAGTGTCCATCAAGGAAATAAATATATATGTAATAGTAAAGCCTGCAATTTGAACACCAGTCTGTGGGCTATATTTGTGTGTAAATTATAAATATTACGAAAGCCTAAACCAAAGGACTTTATCGACTATAATAACTCCATTTTCTTAGACCACAGCAGTCCCATTGGTACTTTCTCCCTTAACTGTGCTCAGTTCATTGTTTTAGCAGTCCACTCTCTCCCTTCCTTAGGTTTATTTCTCGTCTTGTGTAACCACTTTTGAGTTCTCAGTAAGTATTTTTCCAGATCTGAATTACTGCATTCTGGTTTACTTTTTCTCATTGTTTTGCTGGCCTATGGGTTTGGGTTAGTGTTTGAAATTTGCATTTGAAAGTCCATAGAAGCCTCTTTACATTATACATTTGTTTAAACAGTCAAGTGTAATTTTTTACTGTTATCACCATTCGTCAGGTCAAGGTGGTATTGGACTAATTGTCCTACTAAAACTGTGCCTAGAGCAACAAAACAAAGATATTCATCTACTAGCACAGATGCCTTTTTAACTGCATTGTCCATTTTCTTATCTCTCAGCAGATTTGAGACAGTGTATGTTAAGACGTTGATTGCTTTCTCTGTCGCTTAACAAGTTTTCAACCCACTTTGATCACCCTTGCTAATGCTCGGGCTCACTCCGCTCCCCTACTCCCAATCCTAAGCCCTCCTCTTACTCTGCATTTCTACCTCCATAGCACCACCCACATATTCCTCTAACCAATGCCATCTGTTCCCTGCAGCAGGAAAACAATCAAAACAATTACTTCTAATAGCAACACCTACTCTAGTTTACCACCCAAAACTCTCTCATAAATTGTTTTAATCCTTGCCTCCTATAACTATCAAATTACATCTCTACAACCAACTCACTACCCTCCTAACATTTTGTATCCTAATTTACAACAAAGATAAAACCCAAGTAAAACAAGATGTCCCTAAGTCAGATTATTTTACTATTTCTCCTCACTCTACTAGCCTTTACCTCCAATTATCATATCCACCTCCTTCAAATACTTAGGACTGTAACCAGTCCTCGCAAATAATATTAATATCTACCCAGCCTCTCTTTCTCCATAACACCCTATCTCTACAAACAAACCACATCTGATTTATTTTTCTATAAATATCTTAAAACTAAACATCCAAATTTATGATCAAATGTCAAATCAAGACCAAAATATAACTGGACACACTCTTCCCTCTGTAAATGAGCAATTCAAAAAATTAGTAGTTGGCTGCATTTTAGCTATTGAAACAGAACCATTTTTATAGAGAAACGTCACATAAGCTACACACATCTGAAATAGAAATTATTTTTTAATATAAAAACCTGAATAAACTACTGTTTAAAGCCACAATATGCTAAAGATGATAATTCCTTACTAATCCCTGTAAGACTAACTCTGAAATTTAGAAACAAAGGCTCACTGCTTACAATAATTGCCTACAGTTTTCATGATTGTGAGAAAATGTGATTTGGAAACATCTATGGCTATAGTGAGAAAGACCTCATTATCAGCTATTTAGCACTTCTCTTAATTAGGCACAAGCCAGCATTAGTACTGTGAGATGTGATATATGTAGCTTTCTCCCTAGCTACACATATATCCCATTGTTAAAAGCACCCCCATATATGCACACATATGCACATACATCGACAAACAAGCTTCTCTTCCACATTCGATTACAGTCGTGAAAATGCTTACCCATTCACCCACATCCATGATCCAAAACACACATCCTTACCAACCACCCCCCAAGGACGTCCACTCGGGCAGATTCATACACACACGCACACACTCACACACACACACACACACACACACACACACACACACACACACACACACACACACACACACACACACACACACACACACACACACACACACACACACACACACACACACACACACACACACACACACACACACACACACACACACACACACACACACACACACACACACACACACACACACACACACATTCATGCAGCTTCATTCATGGCCCTACAGGTATCCAAACATATCCCTGCACACATGCATATACTAACACAGCCTACTACCATATGTTTGCTGAACTTACTTGCACCAGAATAACTTCCATAGGAATGAGTGGGTGGCTGCCATGTTTTATGGTGGACACTTTTTTTCCAACAGTGGACTCTTGCGTGACTAAATGATTTTACAAATTGCTTGGCCATGTAAGATATAAGCCAGCTGAATTTCCAGGGAGACCACATGGCTAACTAGCATCAGCTACTCCTGCAGACTGCTGCATTACCATGTAGCCCTGTGCAAGAATAAAAGCCTCCCAAGCTAAAGATAAATATAAGGCATTTTTCAGTTATGTCCTCAATCTGAAGGGCATCACCTAAAAATGTGTGGAATTAGTTGTAGATGGCATCTTTTATACTCAGCCAGAAGATATTGTAAATATGCTGGCCGACAAATTCAGCTCAAATTTCACCCCTCCATCATCCTCAGTTCTACCCCAAGAAATTCCCTCCACCAATCCACTGTCAATCATCACCAAAGAACAGGTTGCCACGTGCTCGCTAAAGCTAAAAACACAGCTTCAGTGGGGCTGACAATATACCATGTTGCCCCTTTAACAGTTTAAATTAGGACTTATCAGGCCCATTAAGATTTCTATTTAACCACAGCCTCTAGACTGACTTTGTCCCGATAGAGGGTAGGATAGAAACAGTCATCCCTCTTCATAAGAGGGACCATCTACTGACCCGGAAAACTGCAGATTAACATGTTTGACAAGTCTTATATATAAGCCCATGGAAATAATAATTATGGACCTGATTAATGATGATATAGGAAACCTCTAAACACTAGACCAAACCCAAATCAGCTTGTCAAGGTCAGGTCATGCCTACTGAATCTGCTGAATTCCTTTGAGAAAGTCACTAAGGCCATGGATGAGGGTAAAACAGTATATTCCACCTATCTCAATCTGGCCAAGGCCAGGTATTACAAATAGCTCACATAAATCCCTACATCACCAGATGGATAGCCAGTTGGCTCATGGACAGGACACATGTGGTTCAAGTGGGAGAATCCAGATCCAGCAAGAGGCCAGTTACTAGTGATATACCACAGGGCTCGGTGCTGGGACCACTCCTGTTCAGAATATACACCACTAAAGTCAAGATTAATGTGGAAGGCCCCTGACTGACAAAGTTTGCTGATGAATGCAAACTGGAGGCAATCACTGAATCCCTCAGTGATGTATATATCCTTCAGGAGGGCCTACATCAGACAAATGATTAGTACCAGAACCATGGCTTAAAACTAAATGCAAAAAAATGCATTATCGTAGACTCAGAGGTGAGAGATCTAGGCAAACAGATAGATAGTAGCCCGAACTTTGACTGCCATGTGTCCACAGTGATGAGGAAATCCTTTTATGTGGCACAACTTGCAAGTAAAGGTATGGCATCCAGAGCCAAGAAAATTATAGTCTTACTGTACTCGGCCCTCATTCGACCAGTAGTCGAGTACAATGTGCTATATGGCATGTAATTGACTAGGCACTTACAGCAGCTGGAGTGACCTCAGAGGTTCCTCACAAAGAAAATATAGGGTGTAAATAACATGAACTATGCAGATAGACTAAAAGCCCTATCCTTTTGCTCTGTCTCCTACTCACTATTAAGAAGTAACCTATGCTTGACCTACATAGCACTCACAAATTCAGCCGTGAAGCCAAGCAGCATGACGGTCACTTAACCTAGGGATATAAACTTAGTCAGCAACTCGAAGAAAACATGCTAGAGAGACAGATATGTGTCTCAAAGATTACCCCTTCCTTTGTACAGGCTTCCTATTCCCATAAAGCAGACCGCATCCCTGGCCCTCTTCAAATGCAATTTGGATCAATGGATGGGCAATTGCAAATTCACTTCTGGGTAGTGCTTATGCCCCTTATGGACATGGACAAGGGCAGTCTGTAAGATAGTTAATGCACAGGCACAAATCCATGCCATCCTCTTGCCTCTAGGGGACTTATAAAATTGAGTTATATTGGCTAGGCTTATGAGGATCCTTAAAACATTAGCCTAGTAATTTGCTATGTACCTAGGACAATCCCTTTGTTGTGAGGCCCCTGTGAGAGAAGAAACTCTCAGTAAGGTGGTCCAGAAATTGAAAAGGCCTACCACAAGGGCTAAATATCCATGTTAAGGCTATCCCCTTCAACTGAGAGTTTTTGAATCCCAGCTATATTTCTTAACAATCAGTGATTTTGCAAATGTGTTAACTTTGGTAGAAACTACTACACTTTTTAGGTTCATAGGTTTAGAGAAGGTTACAAGGCTAATGGCCCTAGAGCCCTTAGAAGCCTAGCCATATTTATCTTGAGCTGCCCCAATTGTTGGTGGATAGGTGAATGAAGCGCACAGAGGTAATGATCTATGGCAGTTAATACCAACGTACTCTGTCCAGGAGGGACATGGGCACTACCTAGGAGTGAATTTGCGGTAACCCATCCATTGATCTAGGTTGCATTTGAAGAGGGTCTGAGAGGAGCTCTGTTTTACATGAATTGAAGCTTGTTCCAGAGAAGTGGCAGCCTCTGGGAGATGTATCTCTCTCTCCAGCATAACCTGTTTATGTCAGAGATTAGGTTAAGATTCCTGGAATGAGTGACCCTCCTGCAGTTTGATTTATGAATGTGTAGCATTTCCATCAGGACGTAAGAGACTGCCGTGTAAGCCAGGCACAGGTCAAGCCTTAGCAACTTGTAGGAGACAGACTATAGTGACAGGGCTTTCAGTCTTTCCATGTAAGACTTGTTTTGTGTACCCTGTAATTTCTTGGTGAGAAACCTCTGTGGTCTCACGAATTGTTGCAGGTGTTTGTTGAGGTACATGCAAAAGGAAACATTGTACTCAATTATTGGTCTGATGAGGGCTGAGTATAATGGAATTATAACATCCTTAGATATAGATGCAATGACTTTACTTATAAGATGTGCCACATAGAAGGAGTTCCTCACCACTGTAGATACGTGCTGGTCAAAGTTCAGATTGCTATCAACCTGGGTACTCAGATCATATACCACTGGGTCTACACTTAGTGGTGGTGCTGTCTATAATGTAATTAGCAGTGGTGTCAGCATTTCCAAAGGGAATAATAATGCTTTTTTTTTGCATTTAGCTTTAATCCGGGGCTTTAGCAACAATCAATTGTTTGAGTTAACCCTGTCTGCATTATAGTAGCATTGTTGGGGGACTCAGTGATTGCTCCCAATCTGAACTCTTCAGCAAACTTGGTCTGACACAGGCTGTCTAAGTTTACCTGAACTTCTGAGAAATAAATTCCAAACAGTAAGGGGCCAAGCAGAGAACCCTGTGGTATGGTACTGGTGACTGGTCTTTTGCTAGATGTGAGGTCATCCACTTTGACAGTATGTGTCATGTCTGTGAGCCAGGTGGCTACCCATCTGGTAATGTAGGGGTTAATTCCCAAATGGAGAATTTTCTCTATAATTCCTGAGTGGAAGATTGTGTCAGTGCCCTGGCTATATCAAGATAGGTGGTATTCAGTGTCTTTACCTCGTCAAGGACCTTGGTGACTTTCTTGAAGCTGTCAACCATGTTTAACAGGCATGAGCTACCTTTAAAGAATCCAAACTGTGTTAGGCCCAGAGTTTGGAGATTACCTATGTCCTTGTTAATAAGGCCCATAATGATTCTTTCCCTGGCTTTGCAGATGAGGCTAGTTAGGCTTATAAACCTATAATTCCCAGAGTCAGTTTATGGTCTCTCTTCTTGCAGAGGGATTACTGTTGTCCTGACAGAACACAGCCAGTTCACAGGCTGTTGTTAAGCAAGTATCTAAATTGGTCTGCTAGGTCATGTTTTAAGTTGTTTAAAATGCAACTTGGGATGTTGTCTGATGCCACTGATGCCGTGTTTTTGGCCTTGTAGAGTGCAGTGACTATCTGTTCTCTTGAGATAATAGGCTGAAGAACAGTGGCAGATATACTTTGGAGGTTGACTGGAGCTGACAGCGGGGTGAAGTTTGCTCCAAATCTGTCAGCTAGCAGATAGGTTATTATCTACTGATGAGTATAGGTGGTGCCATCCACA
>NC_056732.1:312683840-312701340 GCF_019279795.1 Protopterus annectens
TTCCACCTTTATCTTCAGTTAAGGAACCTTTGCAATTTTTCAGCATGCATAGTTATACAAACGTAACCTTTTACCTGATTACAAACGTAGTATCAACCTTCTTCGATCACAAGCTTCAGAAGTTTGAACTGAAGTGACATAAATGACATGTCAACTTTAAGTTCATTCAAGTGTTCATTTAGTAAGCACTCTTAACAAAATTATGATGCAAACATACATAGTAAACATATGCCAAAAGTAGTATGACAGAAGAAAGAAATGACCAGCCAGATCTCGGAATACAGAGAACATATTCAGTATAGCAAACGCCACATAATAATATGTGCATCAACTACTAACAAAACCCACCTAAAACCAAGTCAGTTCATAAAGGCACTGGAAGAAGTTTATGCACCACAGTAAATCTACTTTTTTATTTAACATTTGTTTACTGGGAAGGTCCGAGTGGGACAGAGCCCATTTTCAATGGAGGCTTGGGGAGAAATGCTCCAGGTCCATGTCTTTGGAATGTGGGATGACGCCAGAAGAACTGGAGAGACTCACACAAATGCAAGGAGGACATGCAGACTCCACACAGAAGGTACCCCAGCCGAGAATTGAATGGGGGAACCTCTTGCTTTGAGGCAACACTAACCGCTGCACCACTGCTCCACCCTTAATGACAGGGGTGATAATGTTAGGAATATTTTTGCAAACATTATTTCTTATCTAAAAGTTTATAAAGGTATATTAGTATCAGCAGACAGACAAACAGATGGATGAACATACAAATCCTTTTTAATATCAGCAGACTCACTCCATACTCTTATTCTAACTTGCTGGGTCACTTCAATTCAGTGTTGAATCACTCAGCAGCTATTATCAAGAGCAAGGTAGATACATTCATGCAGTATCCACTGGCAGCAAAACTGTCAGTCTTACAAACAGTTTCTTTCAATGCACCAAGAGCAAAGCAGACTCCAGAGATGTCAATATTTAGAATAAAATGGTCTTGGGGGTCCTGAATTCAAAAGTCAGCAAAAGACAGCAGAAAGACAAATACTTAAGTTGAAAGCCATGCTTCTGTATCATTGAAATAGTAACCACTGCAGTGAATAAGACACCAGAACCATCTGACGACGCTGACTGCAACAATGTTTTATATAATCATCGTCATCAACCCCCTTTTTCCAATTTTCTATTTTGGGTTAGGGTGTTGTGTAAATTGTCACTCACCATCTGTCAGTACTCAATGCCACTGACCTACCATCTTCAACACTCATGCCTGACTGTCACAGGTAATCTCTCACACAATCTAGCCACCATTTTACTGGATACCCACTTTTCATCTTGCCTTCTTGCAATTTTTTCCTAAATCATTTTCACCAGATTGTCTTGAGCTTTTCTGTTAATGTGCATGAACCGCCAATGTGCATGAACCACTGTAATCTGTTCTCTTTGACTTTTTTCTGCAATTGGAGCTGCTTAGGCTCCTGGTCTTATGTCCTCAGTTCTTCACTTGTTCTATAGTGTACATCCTACCACCCATCTCAGGCATTTCATCTCCATCTACCTCTAGCTTCCTTAACTGCTCTGCCTTTGATGCCCAGGTTTCTGTACCATACAGTAACACTGGTTGCCCCACTGTCTTGTATACCTTATATTTGAGCTTCGTTGACATTCTTCTGTCATGCAATACCCATGGCACACCTCTGATTCTGGCTTTGACATCCTTATTTAAAGTTCCCTTGTCCTCAACAACCCCTTTTAGATACAGTGAGCTATATAATAATAAAGTAACAAAGTTGCAGGCATTCTGTCAAAGTGGGTAATATCACTGAAATAACTTTTGAATCACAGACCATGATTCCGGAAGTACTATAAGAGAAAAAGGCTTAAAATTCAGCATGAAGATAAATGCCAGACTCAAACAGCTGAAAAGTAACTGTGATACAATAGCAAACTATCTGGCAGTTAGCACAGAGAACTACGGTTATGCACTGTTAATGAGCTAGTTTATGTGGTACAGGGGTGATTTCCTAACCTTCTTTTGTCTGCCGTGTGACATTGTGCAAGACACTTACCAGGTAGAGTTTTGGAGCATTTGAGAATTTTGGAGAGGCTCCCAAATTGTCTTCTGGACTGCATGCTTAGTAACTACCTATGAACCTATACTAATAATTTATCCCATCCAGTGATATGCCGGGTGGTGCAGTTATATAGTAGTTAGCATTGTCACCTCACAGCAAGAGGTTCTCTGGTTCAATTCTCAGCTGGGGTGCCTTCTGTGTGGAGTCTGCATGTCCTCCCTGCATTTGCATGGGTGTCCTCTGGGTGCTCTGGTTTTCTCTCACATTCCAAAGACATGCAGTAGGTGGACTGGATACTCTAAACTGACCCTAGGTGTGAGTGTGTGCATGCAAATTTTTGTGATGCACCCTCCGAGGAGAGTTGGGCCTTGGGCTAGCGACCTGAGCCCATAAAACCTGTTACTGCTACAGAAGAACCGAGCACTAAAAGGTGCTCATTGCCTGATGTACCACATGGTGTGTGAATGATAAAAACAGAGAGAGAGAGAGAGATGCTACCATCCACTGATGTCCCAAAAAGCAAAATCCTATTGCCTATATTCACAAAACCTGTCAATTTCTATGAATTCATCTTATTGATATAAGGAGAACATAGCACATTGAAATTAGTACCTTGTTGATAGTACCAAAACATATTATTTACTTAACAAATTTATTAGAAAGAAAGAAATCAAATAGACATGATTTCCTTACATCCAGGATACTTCTGGATTATAAAACCAAAGGGGGGGGGGAGTTGCTCTTTATATTAGATGATAATTTTAACTCTTAATATTACATTTTCTGTGTTTTGATATCATAAAGAAAAATTGCCCCCTATGAGTTCCAGTATTCTTTGTTAACCCTCCCTGGGAGCCAGGTTGAAAGGCTGATCACATGGTACTGAAGAACTATCAAAAAAATTATCAGGGAGTATTTTCTAATGATGAAATAGAAAGCTCAGAAAAGAAATAACTACTATTCTAATCCATATACATAATAATACATGAGAGAGTGAGGAGTCGTTTGTCTGTAGTCCTAGTAAGCAGAACTCTTTTGCAGGTAAGGTGTGGAGGTAGATTCTGATAGCCTAGGATATGCCTTGGTACACTAGTACTCATTTACAGGATTCCTCTTGATAAAGCCATTTCAAGTAAAATAATCTGCATTGGATCTATCAGGAGAGTGTTGCCACAAATTAAACAGATTAAACATCATAAATTGTAGTATTTTGGGAATTTTCATTGAAAAGTCAATGTGCAAATTTTTGGCCCATTGATGTAGTAGGATTCTAGAAGGATTTCAATGTAAGAGTCACTGATTTAACTTGGAGAATTCAGGCCAAAGAGGAACTCTTCTTTGTAGAAGAAACTTATTTTCAGATTTTTGGCCTGAAAGATCCATGATGAGATATTAATTCTGGTGTTGTGAACTTTCCCACTATGGATTGCCTTACAAAATCCTGTAATTGAAGATATTATCAAAAGAAAAGTTTATAGCTGCCCATTCTTGTTTTGACGTTGTTGAACTCAATCAATGTTTATGATTTTCGTTGAGAAATATCTAAGAAAAATATACTGTTTGCATTAATCCTAGTGTAGTGATTCCTTGTTAACTTCATACTGGTTAGAATCCCATATTTTTCATGCTGCGACTCTACTTACTTTATTCTTAGTCTGACGTATAACTTTATTATCCATCCAGACGTTCCACCCTTTAGGGTCTTAAACTTTGTTGTAGTTAGGGTAGTATTTAACTGTCATTTGTAACCAAACAATAAGAAATTTAAAAAGAAGCAAGATTGGTCTCGGTTAATATCTAGCCAGAAAATATTGATTTTTCACTACTGCCTTGTTGAATCTTTTAAAGTTGGCTAAACCAACTCCTTCTCCTTGTTCAATTGGCAAATAGTTTGAGTTTACTTACTCTATGGTGAGAGCCATCCCACAGGAAATTAACTAGGAGTTTCTGAATTTGGTTGACGTAGGTAAATCTACACAAGTGTGGCATAAGACTCATTATTTTAAGAGGACTCTGGTAAAATATATAGTTTTTTCACATGTACCTTAGTAAAAGGAGTAAAAAAATCCTTTATCTAGTGGCTATTTTAGTTGTTAGATGATGGAGCAAAGGTTTACCATTGCTGTCAATAACTTTTGAGGGTTCAAATGTAAAATGACCTAATCAGACCTAATGAATTAAAGATTAATTTCACTGAGTGTTTAGCAACTGAGAACAAAGCTAAGTAGACAATAAAAAGTATGCATGTAGAGGAAGACTATGGTCTATGTAGCAATATTGTAGGACAGCAGCTGACAAGGAATGTTATTATAGATGCAGATATGTTAGAGTATGAGACATGCCAGTTCCTGAAAGGATGAAGCAGGAGGTAGACGATTCATGTATTAGGAATAAAATGCACCCTAACCTAAGAAGTAAGGTTAAGAATTCTTACAAGTACGGCAAGTCCTGTCCATGTCTTGAGACTCTTTTGCAAAGTTTTTTTTACAGAAGTTCATAGGTTCATAGGTAGGTACTAGGCTACCTGCCCGAGGGCATTTATAAGCCTAGCCAGAGTGTGTCAGCTTTTGCCACCCCATTGATTAATTAACTCATCCTCTGTCAAGCAGAGTCAATGAAGTGATCCCAAGGGTGTATTTTCTGTAACCCATCCACACGTCAAGATTTCTCTTGAAGAGTGTTAGTGAGGGGCTCTCCCTAATGTAATTTGGAATTTTGTTCCAAAGCATTGGGAGTTTCTGTGACTGGAATCTATCCCTCCAGCATGCTCTATTTATTGTTGTGGTGAGGTCTAGCTCACTAGAGCGCGTGGCTCGCAATAACTAGGATTTCTTTAGGTGGAGCATGTCCATCAATTCTGAGTTGGACATGGCTTGGTAAGTCAGGCAGAGATCACCTCTGAGTAAGCGATATGCCACAGAGTACAGCTGGAGTTTTTTCAGTCGGGCTGCATAGGACATATGTTTGAGACCAGTGATCCTTTTGGTGAGGTACTTTTGTGATCTTTCCAGCTGTTGGAAGTGTCTTGTGAGGTACATCCCAAATGGGGTATTGTACTCTATGATGGGTCTAATGAGTGACGAGTAGAGGGGTGCTATAACCTCTTTATTTCTAGATGCGAACCCTTTAGTAGTTAGATGGGCCACATAGAAGGATTTCCTAACTACTTTGTCAATATGATTGTCAAAGGAGAGATTACTATCTACCTGGGCCCCCAGATCTTTTATTACCTTTTTTGTATTAAGGGGGCTGCCACCTGTGTGGTAATTTGTGGGTGTTTTGTTTTTCCAAAATGGGATGACTATGCATATTTTGGCATTTCGCTTGAGGCCATGACTTTGACACCAGGTGTCCGTCTCAGTAAGGCCCTTTTGGAGGATGTCCGTGTCAGCCGGAGAGTCAATTATTGCTCCCAGTTTGCAGTCATCGGTGAACTTGGTTAGCCATAGTCCTCCTGTGTTTGCCTGTACTTCTGAGAAGTATATGCCAAACAGTAGGGGTCCCAGGACCGAGCCTTGTGGGACACCACTTGTGACTGGTTTAGAGTAGGACCTAGAGCCCACTATTCTTACCGTGTGAGTTATGTCTGTAAGCCAGTTGGCAACCCATCTCATGACGTAGGGGTTTATGTTCAGGCTGGTGAGTTTTTCTGTAATACCCGGGAATGGTGTCAAAAGCCTTGGCAAGGTCAAGGTAGGCTGTGTGAACCACCTTTCCCTCGTCTATGGCCTTGGTGACTGTCTCGAAAAAGTCAACCAGTTTTAGTAGGCATGATCTGCCCTTAACAAAGTCTAACTGGGTCAGGTCAAGTGTTTGGAGGTTCCCAATGTCTTTGTTAATGAGTTCCATGATGATGACCTCCATAGCCTTGCAGACCAGGCTAGTCAGGCTTATGGGGCGATAGTTACCAGGGTCAGTTGTGACCCCTCCTTTGTGGAGAGGAATAACAGTTGCTGTGCGCCATTCTATGGGCATGTAGCCTGTGGAGAGGCTGAGGCTGAACAGCATGTTTAGGTGGGGGGTTAGTTCGTTCTGTCGTTCATGCAAGACGCAGCCTGGGACACCATCTGGTCCCATTGACACTGTGTTTTTGTCTTTTGAAAGGGCTGTTTTCACCTGTGTGTCTGTGATTTTTGGGACGCTACACTTTTCCGGTTTTGTTGTGGGCCCTTTTGGAGGTGATAGGGGGGGTGAAGTTTGCACTGTATCAATCTGCCAGGATGTTGGCAATATCAGTAGGTTCAGTATATTTTGTGCTATTTTGCACTAGTTCAGTGCATATCTGCGAGTTGCCACTTAAATTCTTAACATAGCTAAAGAAGGCTTTGTGGTTATCTTTTGAATCCTTGGCTATTTTTCTTTCAAACTTAACCTTGGATGATTTCATGAGGGACCTCAGTTTCTTACTGATACTGATCAGGGATGTCTTTCCTTCTTGGGATTTGCTTTTTTTCTGAACTAGTTTCCTCCTTCTATTGTATAGCCTTTTTATTGCAGTCTTGGTTTTGCTAGAGGTGGCACGATCCATGCATCCATGTAGGTGCTCATAGAGTGCATTTGTAAAGGTTTCTTCATCTTGGACAGAGTTATCCTTTAGCATGGGGGCTGTGAAACTTACCACCTCTGTCTTAAATAAGGTGATGTTTGCTTTAGAAAAGTTTTTTACTGTGGTTTCCTTAGTTGGGGGTATGGACACCCAGAGTGATTAGTTTATGGTCTGATCTAACCAGTGACGGGTTGACCTCCGGGCCTGTCGTCCATGTTGGTGATGGCCAGGTCCAATATATTTTCACCTCTGGTAGGGGAGTTTACCAGCTGATCCAGGGAGTTTGAGTTGATGAATTCCAGGAAGCGCTGGGCCTGGGAATATGTACTCGAGTAGTTTTCCCAGTGAATGATAGGGTAATTGAAATCACCCCATATCAGTGTGTTTGGTAGGACCTTCATGTTTTCCACTGTCTCCAGAAAGGTGGAGTGGTGGTCCTGGGTCATGGAGGGTGATCTGTAGCAGGCCAGAATCTGCATTGCAGATCTGACCAATGTTAGTTGCACATGGATGATCTCAGAGGTATCATGCTGTGCCACTAATCTGGAGGTGTAGGTATCCTTGATGAATATGGATACACTGCCTCCTTTTGTGTTTTGGTCTGTGTTCTGTGGCGGAAACATGTGGTATGAGTTGTAGCCCAGTAGTGCTGGGGTACTCTTAGGAGCCTTGAACCAGATTTCAGTTACTGCACAGATGTCAACATTCTCCATACTGAGGAGTGCTTCGAGCACATGCATTTTGAGATTTAAACTCCTGGCATTGAGTAGCATAACCCTCAGTTTTTTGTTAATTGTGCTGCTTACGGAGGTGGGTTTGACTTTTGAGCCTTGCCTAAAAAATGCACTATGGTGGCAGCAAGAGCCTTGTCCAGTATTCGAAAGCCTAGGGGTGACAGGTACAAGCTGTCTCTTGCGAAGCAATGCGGTTTGTCGAGCATGTTGTCCCAGGCTGACAGACACGGGATCCCCTTTGAATGACACCAGAAGCTTAGCCAATTGTTGAAATTGATATTTTTTTCTTTATATTGAGGTATCATTCTTGGTGAGGCAGGATGCTACTCAGGGTCAGGGTCATACCAGCTTAGGCTACATGATCAGAGAGCTCTTCCATGTCTCTCTTCATATAGACCAGGGAGGTATGTCTCAGGTCATTCACACCAACATGAACAATGACAGAGTCATATTTGTACTTGTTCTGGAGTGACCTGAGTGCTTGTGTTATGTGGCAGATTCTGGCTCCCGACAGTCAGCTAACAGTAACCTTCTGCTTGTCCAACCTAGTGACTATAGAGTCACCTATTACTAGTGTGTTAGGTATGTTATTTAGCCTTAAGGGCTGTGATTGTGGCACACTGATTTTGTGTTTTATGTATTGTCTGGTTTGTGACGGGAAGTGCAGGTTGTTTGGTTGTCTGCTTTGGAGGTCTCTGATGTTTTTGCATGTTTTTATTTAGAGCCTCCGAGTATGATTTTGGGTATTTATGTGTATTTTTTGCTAGTGCTGTTTTAGTAGGTCTGTGTGCGGCTGGAGTTGTGGTGCAAGTGTTAACCTTCTCCTCTTGACTGTCTGTTCCAGTCTTGGGTGGAGACAGCTTAGCTTCCAGTTTGTCTGTATAATTGCATCTCTTGCATATGTTAGTGTTTTGTGGTAGGAGGAGAGGGTTGTTTGTGTAAATGAGGCAGTTGTAACATTGCCTCAGGATACCCAGATTCACCAGCTGGACTGGAGAGTGCACCTGAAGTTGCCCTTTGGTCATGCCTGAATAGTAGGGTGAGCTGCTTAGTCACTTGGTTGGTGAGGGGTGAATAAAGAGCCTTGCCCTGCTGGGCAATCAGTGTCATGGTATATTAGTGCTTGCTATTAGGTCTGAGCAAGTGCTGGGCTGTAAGATGCTTTTTGAGTGCTTAGTTTGAGAGTTAAACTAGTTTCAAGGGAAAAACTGAAGAGGAGACTTAGTGGAGCCGGGAATAATTTAACCGTAGCTAACCAGCACTGCCCAGTGCGCAAAACCGTGCAAACATGGTTTTGATAGTAGGGAAATGAAAGAGATAGAAATGAGCCCAAAATGGCCAATAAACTACTAACTTCTGAGCTGGAACCGCTCCTCCAGGAACAGATAGGTTGCTCAAAGCTCCCTGCTCTCACAGGTGAACAGAGAAACTTCCTTCTATCCAAGTAAGGTATGGGCAACTCAGAAACTAGTATCACAACCCTGAATTCAGAACTAGCCTGAAAATTGGACTATACTAGCTTAGAAAGGTGGGAGACAAGAATGTTTTTTGTTTTTTTTTTTTTTTGAAAAGATAAGGCAAAACAGTAAAATAATACACTTAAAATAGCTTTAAACAACTACAAACGGTCAGAAAAGGCTATCACACTTTAGTGTGTAGCCTACAACAGTTAAACAAATTATTTAAACAAAAAACAACTTTTTAAAAGTGCAGGCAGTCAAATAAGTACAACATGTGAAAAAAACAAGCTATTAAATCACAATAAACGCTGGAAAATTTGCGTTTAGGTGGAAAACAGTTAAGTTTTCAGTTAAGTTAACTACCCCACCATTAACTGGGAAAACTACTCGTGTACCAACTCCTTAGCTCAACGCTTTCTGGAATTCATAAACTCTAATGCCCTAGATCAACTTATCCTCACCCCCAACAGGGGTAACAATATCCTAGACCTAGTCATTACCAACATGAATGACTGGTGTTCCACACCTGAGGTCAACTCCTCGTTGGTCCGATCCGACCATAAGCTTATCACCCTTGATATCCACATCCCGCCCCTACCCCCCATTAAGGAAACCACAGTAAAAAATTTCTCCAAAGCCAACTTCATGCTTCTTAAGGCAGAAGTGGTGAACTTCATGACACCCATGCAGATGGACAATACAGTTACAACTGCTGAATCCTACACAAATGCACTCTATAAGCACTTACATGAGTGCATGGATTGTGCTATCCCAAACAGAACCAAGACGCTATCCTCCAAAAAAAGGAAGCCAATCTGGTGGTCCCCTGCCATAAACAAACTGTACAACAGAAGGAAGAAACTGTTGCAAAACAGAGTAAAATCCCATGAGTGGAGGACCTCTCTGGTCAGCCTCAGTAAGAAGCTGAGATCCCTTATAACATCCTCCAAAGCTAGCTATGAAAACAAAATCGCCACTAAATCCAAGGACAACCACAAAGCATTCTATAGCTATGTCAAGAATCTAGATGGCAACACGCAGATCTGCTCTGAGTTACAGCACAAAGGCACAAAAATTACAGAACCAACTGATATTGCCAACATCCTGGCAGATTGGTTCAGTGCTAACTTTACCCCTTTCTCACCCCCTAAAGGGCCCATATCTATAGAGGAAGAATGCAGAGTCCCTGTAATCACAACTACGCAGGTAAAAGCTGCACTCTCTAAAGTCAAAAACACAGCATCCATGGGACCGGACAACATCACAGGCTGCGTTTTACATGAACTTCAGAACGAACTGGCTCCCCACTTAAGCACCATTTTCAATAATAGCCTCGCATCAGGCTTTGTGCCCACTGAATGGCACACAGCAACAGTTACCCACTCCACAAAGGGGGAGCCACCACTGATCCTGGGAACTATCGACCTATTAGCCTGACGAGCCTGGTCTGCAAGGCCGTGGAACGTATCATCATGGAACTCATAAACAAAGACACTGGTAACCTCCAAACTCTGGATCCCACCCAGTTTGGGTTTGTGAAAGGCAGATCATGCCTCCTGAACCTGATTGACTTCTTTGAGGCAGTCACCAAAGCCGTGGGTGAAGGTAAGGTGGTTCACACAGCCTATCTTGACCTTGCCAAGGCTTTCAACACCATCCCCCATTCTGGAATTATAGCTAAACTCACTAAACTAGGTATAAATCCTTACATCACAAGATGGGTTACCAACTGGCTCACTGACAGAACCCAAACTGTAAAAGTTGCAGACTCCAAATCTGACCTCAAAGCAGTGACAATTGGAGTACCACAGGGTTCCGTCCTGGGACCTCTCCTGTTTGCTATTTACTTCTCTGAAGTACAGGCTAACATAGAAGACCTCTGGCTAACAAAGTTCACAGATGACTGCAAACTAGGAGCCATAGTCAAGTCCCCAAATGATGGGGACATCCTACAGAAGGGCCTCACTGAGACAGATGCCTGGTGTCAGAGCCATGGCCTCAAGCTCAATGCCAAAAAGTGCAGTGTCATTCCCTTTGGCAAAAACTCTGTACCTATGAACTACAACAAGTAGTAGACAGCAATCTACTTAACATGGAATGGGTGATAAGAGATTGGGACCCAGGTGGACAGTAGTCTCTCCTTTGATAGTCCTTTGATAGTCACATCGCCAATAATCGCCAATAGTGCCCCTGTCAATCAGAGCCACAGAAGTGATCCCCGGGGTGAATTTCCTATCTCCCATCCAATCATCAATATTTTTCTTGAAGAGTGCTAATGAGGAGCTTTGTTTGATATAGATAGGTAGTTTGTTCCACAGTATGGGAAGGCTCTGGGACAGGAATCTATCCCTTCAGCATGTTCTGTTTATTGTGGTGACAAGGTTTAGGTCCCTAAAGCATGTAGCTTGGAGGGATTGGGATTTCTTTAAGTGGAGCATGTCCAACAGCTCTGGGTTTGAAATAGCTTTGTATGTTAGGCAGAGATCGCCTCTGAGTAGGCGATATGCGATAGACTAAAGCTGATGGTTTTTGAGACAGTCTGTGTAGGGCATCTGTTTGAGGCCGGTAATCCTCTTTGTGAGGTACTTCTGTGGCCTTTCCAGTTTTTGTAGATGTCTTGTGAGGTACACACCAAAAGGGGCGTTGCACTCTATAATGGGTCTAATGAGTGATGAGTAGAGGGGAACAAGGACCTCTTTTTTCCTGGATGAGAAACTATTTGTTATGAAGTGTGCCACATAGAAGGATTTCCTGACTACTGTGGTGATGTGATTATCAAAGGAGAAACTACTGTCCACCTGTGTCCCAAGGTCTCTTATCACACTTTCGGTGTTATGTAGACTACCGCCTATGTGGTAGTTCACGGGTACAGAGTTTTTACTAAAAGAGATGACAATGCACTTTTTGGCATTGAGCTTGAGGCCATGGCTTTGACACCAGGCATCTGTCTCAGTGAGGCCCTTTTGAAGGATATCCACATCATTAGGAGTTCTGATTATGGCTCCTAGTTTGCAATCATCTGCGAACTTTGCTAGCCAAAGACCTTCTGTGTTAGCCTGTACTTCAGAAAAGTAGATACCAAACAGGAGAGGACCTAGAACTGAACGCTGTGGTACTCCACTTGTCACTGGTCTGAAGTTGGATTTAGAGTCTGATACTTTTACAGTGTGGGTTTTGTCAGTGAGCCAGTTGGCAACCCATCTTGTGACATAGGGATTTATACCTAGTTTAGTGAGTTTATCTATAATTCCAGAGTGGGGGATGGTGTCAAAAGCCTTGGCGAGATCTAGATAGGCTGTGTGAACCACCTTACCCTCACTTACGGATTTGGTGACCGCTTCAAAGAAGTCGATCAGGTTTAGGAGACATGATCTGCCTTTTACAAACCCAAACTGGGTAGGGTCCAGATTTTGGAGATTACCAATGCCATTGTTTATAAGTTCCATGATGATACATCGCATAGCCTTGCAGACCACTCTCGTCAGGCTAATGGGGCGGTAGTTCCCGGGGTCCATGGTGGCTCCCCTTTTGTGGAGTGGGATAACCGTTGCTGTGCGCCATTCAGTGGGCACAAAGCCTGAGGTGAGGCTGTGATTGAACATGGCACTTAGGTGGGGTGCCAGTTCATTCTGTAGTTCATGTAGAACACAGCCTGGGATGTTGTCATGTCCCATGGATGCTGTGTTCTTGGCTTTAGAGAGTGTGTTTTTACCTGTGCAGCCATGATTACAGGAACTTTGCATTCTTCCAGTATAGAGATGGGCCCTTTAGGGGGTGAGACAGGGGTAAAGTTAGCACACTGAACCTATCTGCCAGGATGTTGGCAATATCAGTTGGTTCTGTATATTTAGTGCCAAATCAGAGCAGATCTGAATGTTGCCATTGAGATTCTTGACATAGCTATAGAATGCATTGTGGTTGTCTTTAGAATCAGTGGTGATTTTGTTTTTGTAACTAGCTTTGGAGGATTTTTTGAGGGATCTCAGCTTCTTACTGAGACTGACCACGGAGTTCCTCCAATCATGGGATTTTCCTCTTTTTTGCAACAGTTTCTTTCTCCTGTTGTAGAGTTTGTTTATGGCAGGGGACCACCAGATTGGCTTCCTTTTTTTGGAGGATAGCATCTTGGTTCTGTTAGAGATAGCACGATCCATGCACTTGTGTAAGTGCTTATAAAGTGCATTTGTATAGGATTCAGCAGTCATACCTCTATTGTCTGTCAGCATGGGTGTCGTGAAGTTTGCCACTTCTGTCTTAAGAAGCGTGAAGTTGGCTTTGGAGAATTTTTTTACGGTGGTTTCTCTAATGGGGGTAAGGGTGGGATGTGGATGTCTAGGGTGATTTGCTTGTGGTCAGATCTGATCAACGAGGAATTGACCTCTGGTGTGAAAAACCGGTTTCCCATGTTGGTAATGACCAGGTCTAGGATATTGCTGCCCCTGGTGGAGGTGTGGATAAGTTGATCCAAGGCATTGGAATTTATGAATTCCAGAAATTGTTGAGCACAAGAGTTGGTACATGAGTAGTTTTTCCAGTTAATGGTGGGTTAGTTGAAATCACCCATTACTAGGGTGTTGGGTTGTACCCTAATATTTTCCAGTGTATCAAGAAATGAGGAGTGGGAATTCTGGGGCATGGTGGGGGATCTGTAGCAAGCTACAATTTGGATTGCGGTCTTGCCCAGAGTTAGTTGCACTTGCATAATCTCGGATGCATTATGCTGAGCAACTCGCCTGGAGGTGTGGATATCCTTAATAAATATGGACATGTCTCTGCCTTTAGTGCTTCAAAGCAGGTTAGTTGGACCGAAGCACATCAACATTTATTTTATTTTTTATTTATTTTACATTTGTTTACCGGGATAGTCCGACTGGACCTAGGTCCATTTACAGTGGAGGCCCGGGGAGAAAAGCTCCGTACAGATTACAGTAAGATCAACATCACAATAAAGTGTTACATAATCAAAAACAGCATATAGAAATATTATAATGCAGACAGTAGAACAAAATAAGAGTAGCATGAGAAAGAATTACAATTTTATGTTAGCAGTAGAGTCCTAAGTCTTCAGCAGGTGTTTAGAGATGTAACTTGCAAGTTAATTGTTATAGAGGGAGATGGGGGTACTTATGTGATGTATGGGATAACCAATGATTCATTAGGTGTACTTTAAGAGAGTTTTTAAATCTGGTGGCTGTAGGAGCAGAGGTAAGAGTAAGGGGGAGGTTGTTCCAGTTTTTGGCTGTGTTGTGGGAGAACAGGGCTTGTCCTGTGGAGTTGTTGGCTTTGGAGATGCAGAGGAGTGTTTATTCAGAAGAGTGTAGGGGGCGATTTGATATGTGCTTGGTTAGTAGTTGGTTAAAAGATGGAATTCTGTAGGAATAGTTCAGAATATTATAGGCAAGAGTTAGCTGGTGATAGCTGAGTAGCTGAGGAAGTTCTAGCCAGTAAAGTTTGCGCAGTGCCTGACAGTGGTGTTTTGTAAGTGGAGTTATTAGCAAATCTAGCGATTTTATTGTAGCAAGATTGAAGTCGTTCAAGGTCCTGTTTTCTTAAGTGGGTAAGGATTGGTGCGTCGAAAAATAGGGTGGATACTAGGTGTGTTTGGGCAAGACTAATTCGTGCCTGATCAGTTAGAAATTTTCTGTGTCTATGTAGTGTACCTATTTTTTTGTGAACCTTTATGATGGTTTGTGAGATATGGACATCAAACTGTGTTTGTTGTCAATTTCTACACCAAGGAGTTTGGTATGGTCAGTAGGGGAGATATTAGTACCATTCTTGGATGTGATTGTAAATGGTTGATGGATCATTTTAGTTTTGTTGGGAGCAAATATGAGTAGTTTGGTCTTGTTGGGATTAAGGATGAGTTGGATCTGGTAATCCAATTTTCTTCTGAGGTGAAGGATTCTGAGTAAGTTTTTGAAGGGAAGTGAGTGATGGTGCACAGCAGATGCGTGTGGAGTCATCTGCATACTGAATGTGAGGCATGTTGGGTGGAGGTATGGAGGCTGTTAGTAAATATGGAAAAGAGTAGGGGGCCTAGTATTGAACCCTGTGGAACACCTATTGTGGTTGGAAGTAGGGGAGATAGTGTGTTTTGCCACTCAACAGCCTGTTGTATGTCAGACAAGTAGCATTTAAACCATGCTAGAGTGGAAGGGGCAAAGGAAAGGGATGTCATGGAATCCAGTAGCATGGTGTGAGATACCATGTCGAATGCCTTGGATAGTTCTAGGAATATTGCTGATACAAAGTTGTTGTTGTTTCTTTGCAGGTTCACTGTATTTGTAAAAGACAGGAGAGTGGTTGTAGTGCTATAGTGCTGTCGGAAGCCGTGCTGTGTGGGTGAAAGGAGGTTGTTAGTGTTTAGAAACTGCATGACTTGGGAGTGAATACACCTCTCAAGTATTTTGGATAAGGGGGGTAGGGGGGTAGGATGGCTATAGGGCGGTAGTTAGTGAACTCGTAAGAGTTACCTCCTTTGTGCAGAGGAATCATGTATGAAACATTCCATAACTTTGGGTTGTAGGCTTCCTGAATGGAGTGGTTTATGAGGATGGATGCAGGGTATGAAAGGGAATCAGCTGATATTTTTAGGTAGTCAGCAGGTATGTTGTTTGCAGCAAGGGGGGTGGGTTTGAGTTTTTGTAGGAGTTTTTTTGATAGTTGTAGTAGGGACAAGTGAGAGAGTGAAGGAGGGATTATTCTTAAGGGGTTTGCTAGGGGTGTCTGAGTGGTAGGTTTTGGAGATTTGAGAGAATAGTGATAGAATTTTTCAGTGAAGTGGTTGTTAAATTGAGAGGCAATGTCTGTGGTGTTATTGTTGGTGGTGGGAGTTGGAGTGGATGTTTTGCCTGGGTTAAGAAGGGAGTTGATGGAGTGCCAGAACTTTTGTGGGTCTTTAGTGTGTTTGGTTTGGCTGTGGAGGAAATAGTTTTGCTTATCGAGTTTGGATTGTCTTTTAGCCTGATTTCTTAGTCTTTGGTAGTTTTGCTTGGATAGGTTTGTGTTGTCTCTTTTCCAGGCTTTCCATGATTTGCCTCTGGCTTTAAGTAGGGCTCTTGTGTCATTGCTTAGCCATGGGGCATAGTTTAGTTTGGCTCTGATCTTTCTAATGGGTGCAACTGAGTTGAGGATGCAAGCAAAAGTGTTGTTGAAGTATTCTACGGCTTGGTCTAAGTCTAATGTTAGTAGCGGGTTCCATTTACATTGTTTTAGGATATTGTTTAGCTCTTGTATATTTAGTTTTCTGCTGTCTCTGACTTGTCTGTAAGTGATAGGGTTGGAAAGGTTGGACCGTTTGCGTAGAAGGAATGTGGGGAGGTGGTCACTCAGGGTGTCTGGTAGACATCCAGTCTGATAGTTATGTTTTGAGTAATTTATTAGAGTCCAGTCTAAGGTTGAGTGTTTGTGGGATTTCTTGTCTATTCTAGAAGGTTCCTGAATGAGCTGGGTGAAGCCATAGAGATTGATATGGTTGTGGGGTTGTTAGAGTTACAAGCTAACCAGTTTGTGTTTAGGTCATCTAAGAGAATGGTTTCATTGGGTAGCTTGTCTGAGATCCATTGTAACATTTCTTCTATGGTGGTAGAATTGTTCCCTGGGGGGGATGTAGCAGGAGATAATGTTGATTATTTTGGTGTTGTTTATTGCTAGCGTTGAGATTATGGTTTCGGCATTGGCTACTCCTCCACCTTTTTTATTTGTTCTCTCCTGTCTTCATATATTATATCCTGGTGATAATAACATGGACTATGACTGAGTCACAAAGGTACCTGCTGTTGAGAAACTTGAGTGCATACATGGTGTGGTGGATCCTGGCACCAGACAGACAGCTGACTGTGATCTTTTCCTTATCCAACCTGTTGAGTGGGGCATCTGAGTGTCGTACACTGGAGTTGCCTATGACTAAGATGTTTGGGCCTGTGCTTTACCTCAGGGACTTGTCTGGTAAGACACTGGTGCATGAGTTATCATGTGTACTGTATTTCACAGAGTATGCATTATGTGAAGCGTGCTTGTGTTGTGGGATGTGTCTGATGTTTAGGTAGTTTCTGATGAGGACCTGCGGAAATGTAGGTATGTGTGTTGTTTGTTTGGGTGGTGAAGGAAGTAACATGTGCATGTTGACAACCTGCTCTGTGTCAGATGTACTGACTGGTGTGCGAGATAGCATGTATTCTAGGTTCTTAATAAAGATGCATCTCTCCCATGTCAACCAAGCTGGCTGGAAAAACTGTGTGAAATTGTCTGTCCATAGTGCAAGGTAAATCAATGTAATCAGAACAGGAAAAGGACAGCAAGGACCAACAAGACCAAAGCAGCTAATGCAAGGAAACCAATGAAAAAGCTAAAGAGAGCATTAAAACAATAATAGTAATCTTCTTTGTATAAGTTCTTTGGTATTCCATATATTCTCCTTTCTTTAAGACTTTGATTTAAATTCTTTCCTCAGCTGAAGTCATCAAAAAAATCATCTTACATAAATATCATGTTCATTTGTTTATCCAGTAATATTTTTGCTATAAATCTCTTAAGACTCACAATTTTTCCTCTGGCATTTAATAAGCTTATCAGTTACTTGCTGGTCTTTACACTCCCAATTTTTTTTTTTTTTTTTTGTGTGTTGGAACTCAAGAGACTTTCAGGAAATTATAGGTTTCAGATCCACAAACAATGATTTTCTTTCCT